>NW_027228174.1:0-18191 GCF_037783145.1 Equus przewalskii
CGGGAACATCTCTTACAAAGGCCTGTGAAACGCAGTTTCTTTGCAGGCCTGATCTGGCTGAAGTTGAACTTCTGCTCTGCGTGTGCTACATTGCCCTAGAGCTGAAAGGCACAACGTGCAGGCTTCTTTCCAAAGGGCGAGTTGGGCCCCAAAGCATCTTGCTTCCAGCTCTTTGGGAAGCTAAGAAACAACTCGCTCTGCACAGTGCTCTTACAGCCTACCGGGAACATCTCTTACAAAGGCCTGTGAAACGCAGTTTCTTTGCAGGCCTGATCTGGCTGAAGTAGAACTTCTGCTCTGCGTGTGCTACATTGCCCTAGAGCTGAAACGCACAACGTGCAGGCTTCTTTCAAAAGAGCGAGCTGGGCCCTAAAGCATCTTGCTTCCAGCTCTTTGGGAAGCTAAGAAACAACTCGCTCTGCACAGTGCTCTTACAGCCTACCGGGAACATCTCTTACAAAGGCCTGTGAAACGCAGTTTCTTTGCAGGCCTGATCTGGCTGAAGTAGAACTTCTGCTCTGGGTGTGCTACATTGCCCTAGAGCTGAAAGGCACAACGTGCAGGCTTCTTTCCAAAGGGCGAGTTGGGCCCCAAAGCATCTTGCTTCCAGCTCTTTGGGAAGCTAAGAAACAACTCGCTCTGCACAGTGCTCTTACAGCCTACCGGGAACATCTCTTACAAAGGCCTGTGAAACGCAGTTTCTTTGCAGGCCTGATCTGGCTGAAGTAGAACTTCTGCTCTGGGTGAGCTACATTGCCCTAGAGCTGAAAGGGACAACGTGCAGGCTTCTTTCCAAAGGGCGAGTTGGGCCCCAAAGCATCTTGCTTCCAGCTCTTTGGGAAGCTAAGAAACAACTCGCTCTGCACAGTGCTCTTACAGCCTACCGGGAACATCTCTTACAAAGGCCTGTGATACGCAGTTTCTTTGCAGGCCTGATGTGGCTGAAGTAGAACTTCTGCTCTGGGTGTGCTACTTTGCCCTAGAGCTGAAAGGCACAACGTGCAGGCTTCTTTCCAAAGGTCGAGTTGGGCCCCAAAGCATCTTGCTTCCAGCTCTTTGGGAAGCTAAGAAACAACTCGCTCTGCACAGTGCTCTTACAGCCTACCGGGAACATCTCTTACAAAGGCCTGTGAAACGCAGTTTCTTTGAAGGCCTAATCTGGCTGAAGTAGAACTTGTGCTCTGGGTGTGCTACATTACCCTAGAGCTGAAAGGCACAACGTGCAGGCTTCTTTCCAAAGGGCGAGTGGGGCCCCAAAGCATCTTGCTTCCAGCTCTTTGGGAAGCTAAGAAACAGCTCGCTCTGCACAGTGCTCTTACAGCCTACCGGGAACATCTCTTACAAAGGCCTGTGAAACGCAGTTTCTTTGCAGGCCTCATCTGGCTGAAGTAGAACTTCTGCTCGGCGTGTGCTACATTGCCCTAGAGCTGAAACGCACAACGTGCAGGCTTCTTTCCAAAGGGCGAGCTGGGCCCTAAAGCATCTTGCTTCCAGCTCTTTGGGAAGCTAAGAAACAACTCGCTCTGCACAGTGCTCTTACAGCCTACCGGGAACATGTCTTACAAATGCCTGTGAAACGCAGTTTCTTTGGAGGCCTGATCTGGCTGAAGTAGAACTTCTGCTCTGGGTGTGCTACATTGCCCTAGAGCTGAAAGGCACAATGTGCAGTCTTCTTTACAGAGGGCGAGTTGGGACCCAAAGCATCTTGCTTCCAGGTCTTTGGGAAGCTAAGAAACAACTCGATCTGCACAGTGCTCTTACAGCCTACCGGGAACATCTCTTACAAAGGCCTGTGAAACGCAGTTTCTTTGCAGGCCTGATCTGGCTGAAGTAGAACTTCTGCTCTGCGTGTGCTACATTACCCTAGAGCTGAAAGGCACAACGTGCAGGCTTCTTTCCAAAGGGCGAGTTGGGCCCCAAAGCATCTTGCTTCCAGCTCTTTGGGAAGCTAAGAAACAACTCGCTCTGCACAGTGCTCTTATAGCCTACCGGGAACATCTCTTACAAAGGCCTGTGAAACGCAGTTTCTTTGCAGGCCTGATCTGGCTGAAGTAGAACTTCTGCTCTGGGTGTGCTACATTGCCCTAGAGCTGAAAGGCACAACGTGCAGGCTTCTTTGCAAAGGGCGAGTTGGGCCCCAAAGCATCTTGCTTCCAGCTCTTTGGGAAGCTAAGAAACAACTCGCTCTGCACAGTGCTCTTACAGCCTACCGGGAACATCTCTTACAAAGGCCTGTGAAACGCAGTTTCTTTGCAGGCCTTATCTGGCTGAAGTAGAACTTCTGCTCTGGGTGTGCTACATTGCCCTCGAGCTGAAAGGCACAACGTGCAGTCTTCTTTCCAGAGGGCGAGTTGGGCCCCAAAGCATCTTTCTTCCAACTCTTTGGGAAGCTAAGAAACAACTCGCTCTGCACAGTGCTCTTACAGCCTACCGGGAACATCTCTTACAAAGGCGTGTGAAATGCAGTTTCTTTGCAGGCCTGATCTGGCTGAAGTAGAACTTCTGCTCTGGGTGAGCTACATTGCCCTAGAGCTGAAAGGGACAACGTGCAGGCTTCTTTCAAAAGGGCGAGTTGGGCCCCAAAGCATCTTGCTTCCAGCTCTTTGGGAAGCTAAGAAACAACTCGCTCTGCACAGTGCTCTTACAGCCTACCGGGAACATCTCTTACAAAGGCCTGTGAAACGCAGTTTCTTTGCAGGCCTGATCTGGCTGAAGTAGAACTTCTGCTCTGCGTGTGCTACATTGCCCTAGAGCTGAAAGGCACAACGTGCAGGCTTCTTTCAAAAGGGCGAGCTGGGCCCTAAAGCATCTTGCTTCCAGCTCTTTGGGAAGCTAAGAAACAACTCGCTCTGCACAGTGCTCTTACAGCCTACCGGGAACATCTCTTACAAAGGCCTGTGAAACGCAGTTTCTTTGCAGGCCAGATCTGTCTGAAGTAGAACTTCTGCTCTGGGTGTGCTACATTGCCCTAGAGCTGAAAGGCACAACGTGCAGGCTTCTTTGCAAAGGGCGAATTGGACCCCAGAGCATCTTGCTTCCAGCTCTTTGGGAAGCTAAGAAACAACTCGCTCTGCACAGTGCTCTTACAGCCTACCGGGAACATCTCTTACAAAGGCCTGTGAAACGCAGTTTCTTTACAGGCCTGACCTAGCTGAAGTAGAACTTCTGCTCTGGGTGTGCTACATTGCCCTCGAGCTGAAAGGCACAACGTGCAGCCTTCTTTCCAAAGGGCGAGTTGAGCCCCAAAGCATCTTGCCTACAGCTCTTTGGGAAGCTAAGATACAACTCGCTCTGCACAGTGCTCTTACAGCCTACCGGGAACATATCTTACAAAGGCCTGTGAAACGCAGTTTCTTTGCAGGCCTGATGTGGCTGAAGTAGAACTTCTGCTCTGCGTGTGCTACATTGCCCTAGAGCTGAAAGGCACAACGTGCAGGCTTCTTTCTAAAGGGCGAGTTGGGCCCCAAAGCATCTTGCTTCCAGCTCTTTGGGAAGCTAAGAAACAACTCGCTCTGCACAGTGCTCTTACAGCCTACCGGGAACATCTCTTACAAAGGCCTGTGAAACGCAGTTTCTTGGCAGGCCTCATCTGGCTGAAGTAGAACATGTGTTCTGCGTGTGCTACATTACCCTAGAGCTGAAAGGCACAACGTGCAGGCTTCTTTCCAAAGGGCGAGTTGGGCCCCAAAGCATCTTGCTTCCAGCTCTTTGGGAAGCTAAGAAACAACTCGCTCTGCACAGTGCTCTTATAGCCAACCGGGAACATCTCTTACAAAGCCCTGTGAAACGCAGTTTCTTTGCAGGCCTGATCTGGCTGAAGTAGAACTTCTGCTCTGCGTGTGCTACATTGCCCTAGAGCTGGAAGGCACAAGGTGCAGGCTTCTATCCAGAGGGCGAGTTGGGGCCCAAAGCATCCTGCTTCCAGCTCTTTGGGAAGCTAAGAGACAACTCGCTCTTCACAGTGCTCTTACAGCCAACCGGGAACATATCTTACAAAGGTCTGAGAAACGCAGTTTCTTTGCAGGCCTGATCTGGCTGAAGTAGAACTTCTGTTCTGCGTGTGCTACATTGCCGTAGAGCTGAAAGGCACAACGTGCAGGCTTCTTTCCAAAGGGCGAGTTGGGACCCAAAGCATCTTGCTTCCAGGTCTTTGGGAAGATAAGAAACAACTCGCTCTGCACAGTGCTCTTACATCCTACCGGAAACATCTCTTACAAAGGCCTGTGAACTGCAGTTTCTTTGCAGGCCTCATCTGGCTGAAGTAGAACATGTGCTCTGCGTGTGCTACATTACCCTAGAGCTGAAAGGCACAACGTGCAGGCTTCTTTACAAAGGGCGAGTTGGGCCCCAAAGCATCTTTCTTCCAGCTCTTTGGGAAGCTAAGAAACAACTCGCTCTGCACAGTGCTCTTACAGCCTACCGGGAACATCTCTTACAAAGGCCTGTGAAACGCAGTTTCTTTGCACGCCTGATCTGGCTGAAGTGTAACTTCTGCTCTGGGTGTGCTCCATTGCCCTAGAGCTGAAAGGCACAACGTGCAGGCTTGTTTCCAAAGGGCGAGTTGGGCCCCAAGCCATCTTGCTTACAGCTCTTTGGGAAGCTAAGAAACAGCTCGCTCTGCTCAGTGCTCTTACAGCCTACCGGGAACATCTCTTACAAAGGCCTGTGAAACGCAGTTTCTTTGCAGGCCTGATCTGGCTGAAGTAGAACTTCTCCTCGGCGTGTGCTACATTGCCCTAGAGCTGAAACGCACAACGTGCAGGCTTCTTTCCAAAGGGCGAGTTGGGCCCTAAAGCATCTTGCTTCCAGCTCTTTGGGAAGCTAAGAAACAACTCGCTCTGCACATTGCTCTTACAGCCTACCGGCAACATCTCTTACAAAGGCCTGTGAAACGCAGTTTCTTTGCAGGCCTGATCTGGCTGAAGTAGAACTTCTGCTCTGGGTAAGCTACATTGCCCTAGAGCTGAAAGGGACAACGTGCAGGCTTCTTTCAAAAGGGCGAGTTGGTCCCCAAAGCATCTTGCTTCCAGCTCTTTGGGAAGCTAAGAAACAACTCGCTCTGCACAGTGCTCTTACAGCCTACCGGGAACATCTCTTACAAAGGCCTGTGAAACGCAGTTTCTTTGCAGGCCTGATGTGGCTGAAGTAGAACTTCTGCTCTGCGTGTGCTACTTTGCCCTAGAGCTGAAAGGCACAACGTGCAGGCTTCTTTCCAAAGGGCGAGTTGGGCCCCAAAGCATCTTGCTTCCAGCTCTTTGGGAAGCTAAGAAACAACTCGCTCTGCTCAGTGCTCTTACAGCCTACCGGGAACATCTCTTACAAAGGCTTGTGAAACGCAGTTTCTTTGCAGGACTGATCTGGCTGAAGTAGAACTTCTCCTCGGCGTGTGCTACATTGCCCTAGAGCTGAAACGCACAACGTGCAGGCTTCTTTCAAAAGAGCGAGCTGGGCCCTAAAGCATCTTGCTTCCAGCTCTTTGGGAAGCTAAGAAACAACTCGCTCTGCACAGTGCTCTTACAGCCTACCGGGAACATCTCTTACAAAGGCCTGTGTAACGCAGTTTCTTTACAGGCCTGCCCTAGCTGAAGTAGAACTTCTGCTCTGGGTGTGCTACATTGCCCTCGAGCTGAAAGGCACAACGTGCAGGCTTCTTTCCAAAGGGCGAGTTGGGCCCCAAAGCATCTTGCTTCCAGCTCTTTGGGAAGCTAAGAAACAACTCGCTCTGCACAGTGCTCTTACAGCCTACCGGCAACATCTGTTACAAAGGCCTGTGAAACGCAGTTTCTTTGCAGGCCCGATCTGGCTGGAGTTGAACTTCTGCTCTGCGTGTGCTACATTGCCCTAGAGCTGAAAGGCACAACGTGCAGGCTTCTTTCCAAAGGGCGAGTTGGGCCCCAAAGCATCTTGCTTCCAGCTCTTTGGGAAGCTAAGAAACAACTCGCTCTGCACAGTGCTCTTAGAGCCTACCGGGAACATCTCTTACAAAGGCCTGTGAAACGCACTTTCTTTGCAGGCCTGATCTGGCTGAAGTAGAACTTCTGCTCTCGGTGTGCTACATTGCCCTAGAGCTGAAACGCACAACGTGCAATCTTCTTTCAAAAGAGCGTGCTGGGCCCTAAAGCATCTTGCTTCCAGCTCTTTGGGAAGCTAAGAAACGACTCGCTCTGCACAGTGCTCTTACAGCCTACTGCGAACATCTCTTACAAAGGCCTGTGAAACGCAGTTTCTTTGCAGGCCTGATCTGGCTGAAGTAGAACTTCTGCTCTGGGTGAGCTCCATTGCCCTGCAGCTGAAAGGCACAACGTGCAGGCTTCTTTCCAAAGGGCGAGTTGGGCCCCAAAGCATCTTGCTTCCAGCTCTATGGGAAGCTAAGAAACAGCTCGCTCTGCACAGTGCTCTTACAGCCTACCGGGAACATCTCTTACAAAGGACTGTGAAACGCAGTTTCTTTGCAGGCCTGATGTGGCTGAAGTAGAACTTCTGCTCTGGGTGAGCTACATTGCCCTAGAGCTGAAAGGCACAACGTACAGGCTTCTTTCCAAAGGGCGAGTTGGGACCCAAAGCATCTTGCTTCCAGGTCTTTGGGTAGCTAAGAAACAACTCGCTCTGCACAGTGCTCTTACAGCCTACCGGGAACATCTCTTACAAAGGCCTATGAAATGCAGTTTCTTTGCAGGCATGATCTGGCTGAAGTAGAACTTCTGCTCTGGTTGAGCTACATTGCCCTGGAGCTGAAAGGCATAACGTGCAGGCTTCTTTGCAAAGGTCGAGTTGGGCCCCAAAGCATCTGGCTTCCAGCTCTTTGGGAAGCTAAGAAACAACTCGCTCTGCACAGTGCTCTTACAGCCTACCGGGAACATCTCTTACAAAGGCCTGTGAAACGCAGTTTCTTTGCAGGCCTCATCTGGCTGAAGTATAACATGTGTTCTGCGTGTGCTACATTACCCTAGAGCTGAAAGGCACAACGTGCAGGCTTCTTTCCAAAGGGCGAGTTGGGCCCCAAAGCATCTTGCTTCCAGCTCTTTGGGAAGCTAAGAAACAACTCGCTCTGCACAGTGCTCTTATAGCCAACCGGGAACATCTCTTACAAAGCCCTGTGAAACGCAGTTTCTTTGCAGGCCTGATGTGGCTGCAGTAGAACTTCTGCTCTGGGTGTGCTACATTGCCCTGCAGCTGAAAGGCACAACGTGCAGGCTTCTTTCCAAAGGGCGAGTTGGGCCCCAAAGCATCTTGCTTCCAGCTCTTTGGGAAGCTAAGAAACAACTCGCTCTGCACAGTGCTCTTACAGCCTACCAGGAACATCTCTTCCAAAGGCCTGTGAAACGCCGTTTCTTTAGAGGCCCTACCTAGCTGAACTAGAACTTCTGCTCTAGGTGTGCTACATTGCCCTCGAGCTGAAAGGCACAACGTGCATTCTTCTATCCAGAGGGCGAGTTGGGACCCAAAGCATCTTGCTTCCAGCTCTTTGCGAAGCTAAGAAACAACTCGCTCTGCACAGTGCTCTTACAACCTACCGGGAACATATCTTACAAAGGCCTGTGAAAAGCAGTTTCTTTGCAGGCCTGATGTGGCTGAAGTAGAACTTCTGCTCTGCGTGTGCTACATTGCCCTAGAGCTGAAAGGCACAACGTGCAGGCTTCTTTCCAAAGGGCGAGTTGGGCCCCAAAGCATCTTGCTTCCAGCTCTTTGGGAAGTTAAGAAACAACTCGCTCTGCACAGTGCTCCTACAGCCTCCTGGGAACATCTCTTACAAAGGCCTGTGAAACGCAGTTTCTTTGCAGGCCTGATCTGGCTGAAGTAGGACTTCTGCTCTGGGTGAGCTACATTGCCCTAGAGCTGAAAGGCATAACGTGCAGGCTTCTTTGCAAAGGGCGAGTTAGGCCCCAAAGCATCTTGCTTCCAGCTCTTTGGGAAGCTAAGAAACAACTCGCTCTGCACAGTGCTCTTACAGCCTACCGGCAACATCTCTTACAGAGGCCTGTGAAACGCAGTTTCTTTGCAGGCCTGATCTGGCTGAAGTAGAACATCTGCTCTGGGTGAGCTCCATTGCCCTCGAGCTGAAAGGCACAACGTGCAGGCTTCTTTCCAAAGGGCGAGTTGGGCCCCAAAGCATCTTGCTTCCAGCTCTTTCGGAAGCTAAGAAACAACTCGCTCTGCACAGTGCTCTTACAGCCTACCGGGAACATCTCTTACAGAGCCGTGTGAAACGCAGTTTCTTTGCAGGCCTGATCTGGCTGAAGAAGAACTTCTGCTCTGGATGTGTTACATTGCCCTAGAGCTGAAAGGCACAACGTGCAGGCTTCTTTCCAAAGGGCGAGTTGGGCCCCAAACCATTTTGCTTCCAGCTCTTTGGGAAGCTAAGAAACAACTCGCTCTGCACAGTGCTCTTACAGCCTACCGGGAACATCTCTTACAAAGGCCTGTGAAACGCAGTTTCTTTGCAGGCACGATCTGGCTGAAGTAGAACTTCTGCTCTGCGTGTGCTACATTGCCCTAGAGCTGAAAGGCACAACGTGCAGGCTTCTTTGCAAAGGGCGAGTTGGGCCCCAAAGCATCTTGCTTCCAGCTCTTTGGGAAGCTAAGAAACAACTCGCTCTGCACAGTGCTCTTACAGCCTACCGGGAACATCTCTTACAAAAGCCTGTGAAACGCACTTTCTTTGCAGGCCTGTTCTGTCTGAAGTAGAACTGCTGCTCTGCGTGTGCTACATTGCCCTAGAGCTGAAAGGCACAACGTGCAGGCTTCTTTCCAAAGGGCGAGTTGGGCCCCAAAGCATCTTGCTTCCAGCTCTTTGGGAAGCTAAGAAACAACTCGCTCTGCACAGTGCTCTTACAGCCTACCGGGAACATCTCTTACAAAGGCCTGTGAAACGCAGTTTCTTTGCAGGCCTGATCTGGCTGAAGTAGAACTTCTGCTCTGGGTGTGCTACATTGCCCTAGAGCTGAAAGGCACAACGTGCAGGCTTCTTTCCAAAGGGCGAGTTGGGCCCCAAAGCATCTTGCTTCCAGCTCTTTGGGAAGCTAAGAAACAACTCGCTCTGCACAGTGCTCTTACAGCCTACCGGGAACATCTCTTACAAAGGCCTGTGAAACGCAGTTTCTTTGCAGGCCTGATCTGGCTGAAGTAGAACTTCTGCTCTGCGTGTGCTACATTGCCCTAGAGCTGAAAGGCACAACGTGCAGGCTTCTTTCCAAAGGGCGAGTGGGGCCCCAAAGCATCTTGCTTCCAGCTCTTTGGGAAGCTAAGAAACAACTCGCTCTGCACAGTGCTCTTACAGCCTACCGGGAACATCTCTTACAAAGGCCTGTGAAACGCAGTTTCTTTGCAGGCCTCATCTGGCTGAAGTAGAACTTCTCCTCTGCGTGTGCTACATTGCCCTCGAGCTGAAAGGCACAACGTGCAGTCTTCTTTCCAGAGGGCGAGTTGGGACCCAAAGCATCTTGCTTCCAGCTCTTTGGGAAGCTAAGAAACAACTCGCTCTGCACAGTGCTCTTACAACCTACCGGGAACATCTCTTACAAAGGCCTGTGAAAAGCAGTTTCTTTGCAGGCCTGATGTGGCTGAAGTAGAACTTCTGCTCTGCGTGTGCTACATTGCCCTAGAGCTGAAAGGCACAACGTGCAGGCTTCTTTCCAAAGGGCGAGTTGGGCCCCAAAGCATCTTGCTTCCAGCTCTTTGGGAAGCTAAGAAACAACTCGCTCTGCACAGTGCTCTTACAGCCTACTGGGAACATCTCTTACAAAGGCCTGTGAAACGCAGTTTCTTTGCAGGCCTGATCTGGCTGAAGTAGGACTTCTGCTCTGGGTGAGCTACATTGCCCTAGAGCTGAAAGGCACAACGTGCAGGCTTCTTTCCAAAGGGCGAGTTGGGCCCCAAAGCATCTTGCTTCCAGCTCTTTGGGAAGCTAAGAAACAACTCGCTCTGCACAGTGCTCTTACAGCCTACCGGGAACATCTCTTACAAAGGCCTGTGAAACGCAGTTTCTTTGCAGGCCTCATCTGGCTGAAGTAGAACATGTGCTCTGCGTGTGCTACATTACCCTAGAGCTGAAAGGCACAACGTGCAGGCTTCTTTCCAAAGGGCGAGTTGGGCCCCAAAGCATCTTGCTTCCAGCTCTTTGGGAAGCTAAGAAACAACTCGCTCTGCACAGTGCTCTTACAGCCTACCGGGAACATCTCTTACAAAGGCCTGTGAAACGCAGTTTCTTTGCAGGCCTGATCTGGCTGAAGTAGAACTTCTGCTCTGCGTGTGCTACATTGCCCTAGAGCTGAAAGGCACAACGTGCAGGCTTCTTTCCAAAGGGCGAGTTGGGCCCCAAAGCATCTTGCTTCCAGCTCTTTGGGAAGCTAAGAAACAACTCGCTCTGCACAGTGCTCTTACAGCCTACTGGGAACATCTCTTACAAAGGCCTGTGAAACGCAGTTTCTTTGCAGGCCTGATCTGGCTGAAGTAGAACTTCTGCTCTGCGTGTGCTACATTGCCGTAGAGCTGAAAGGCACAACGTGCAGGCTTCTTTCTAAAGGGCGAGTTGGGACCCAAAGCATCTTGCTTCCAGGTCTTTGGGAAGATAAGAAACAACTCGCTCTGCACAGTGCTCTTACAGCCTACCGGGAACATCTCTTACAAAGGCCTGTGAACTGCAGTTTCTTTGCAGGCCTCATCTGGCTGAAGTAGAACATGTGCTCTTCGTGTGCTACATTACCCTAGAGCTGAAAGGCACAACGTGCAGGCTTCTTTCCAAAGGGCGAGTTGGGCCCCAAAGCATCTTGCTTCCAGCTCTTTGGGAAGCTAAGAAACAACTCGCTCTGCACAGTGCTCTTACAGCCTACCGGGAACATCTCTTACAAAGGCCTGTGAAACGCAGTTTCTTTGCAGGCCTGATCTGGCTGAAGTAGAACTTCTGCTCTGGGTGTGCTACATTGCCCTAGAGCTGAAAGGCACAACGTGCAGGCTTCTTTCCAAAGGGCGAGTTGGGCCCCAAAGCATCTTGCTTCCAGCTCTTTGGGAAGCTAAGAAACAACTCGCTCTGCACAGTGCTCTTACAGCCTACCGGGAACATCTCTTACAAAGGCCTGTGAAACGCAGTTTCTTTGCAGGCCTGATCTGGCTGAAGTATAACTTCTGCTCTGGGTGTGCTCCATTGCCCTAGAGCTGAAAGGCACAACGTGCAGGCTTCTTTCCAAAGGGCGAGTTGGGCCCCAAGGCATCTTGCTTCCAGCTCTTTGGGAAGCTAAGAAACAGCTCGCTCTGCACAGTGCTCTTACAGCCTACCGGGAACATCTCTTACAAAGGCCTGTGAAACGCAGTTTCTTTGCAGGCCTGATCTGGCTGAAGTAGAACTTCTCCTCGGCGTGTGCTACATTGCCCTAGAGCTGAAACGCACAACGTGCAGGCTTCTTTCCAAAGGGCGAGTTGGGCCCTAAAGCATCTTGCTTCCAGCTCTTTGGGAAGCTAAGAAACAACTCGCTCTGCACATTGCTCTTACAGCCTACCGGCAACATCTCTTACAAAGGCCTGTGAAACGCAGTTTCTTTGCAGGCCTGATCTGGCTGAAGTAGAACTTCTGCTCTGCGTGTGCTACATTGCCCTAGAGCTGAAAGGCACAACGTGCAGGCTTCTATCCAGAGGGCGAGTTGGGCCCCAAAGCATCTTGCTTCCAGCTCTTTGGGAAGCTAAGAAACAACTCGCTCTGCACAGTGCTCTTACAGCCTACCGGGAACATCTCTTACAAAGGCCTGTGAAACGCAGTTTCTTTGCAGGCCTGATGTGGCTGAAGTAGAACTTCTGCTCTGGGTGTGCTACATTGCCCTAGAGCTGAAAGGCACAACGTGCAGGCTTCTTTCCAAAGGGCGAGTTGGGCCCCAAAGCATCTTGCTTCCAGCTCTTTGGGAAGCTAAGAAACAACTCGCTCTGCACAGTGCTCTTACAGCCTACCGGGAACATCTCTTACAAAGGCCTGTGAAACGCAGTTTCTTTGCAGGCCTGATCTGGCTGAAGTAGAACTTCTGCTCTGCGTGTGCTACATTGCCCTAGAGCTGAAAGGCACAACGTGCAGGCTTCTTTCCAAAGGGCGAGTTGGGCCCCAAAGCATCTTGCTTCCAGCTCTTTGGGAAGCTAAGAAACAACTCGCTCTGCACAGTGCTCTTACAGCCTACCGGGAACATCTCTTACAAAGGCCTGTGAAAGGCAGTTTCTTTGCAGGCCTGATCTGGCTGAAGTAGAACTTCTGCTCTGGGTGTGCTACATTGCCCTAGAGCTGAAAGGCACAACGTGCAGGCTTCTTTCAAAAGGGCGAGTTGGGCCCCAAAGCATCTTGCTTCCAGCTCTTTGGGAAGCTAAGAAACAACTCGCTCTGCACAGTGCTCTTACAGCCTACCGGGAACATCTCTTACAAAGGCCTGTGAAACGCAGTTTCTTTGCAGGCCTGATCTGGCTGAAGTAGAACTTCTGCTCTGGGTGTGCTACATTGCCCTAGAGCTGAAAGGCACAACGTGCAGGCTTCTTTCCAAAGGGCGAGTTGGGCCCCAAAGCATCTTGCTTCCAGCTCTTTGGGAAGCTAAGAAACAACTCGCTCTGCACAGTGCTCTTACAGCCTACCGGGAACATCTCTTACAAAGGCCTGTGAAACGCAGTTTCTTGGCAGGCCTCATCTGGCTGAAGTAGAACATGTGTTCTGCGTGTGCTACATTACCCTAGAGCTGAAAGGCACAACGTGCAGGCTTCTTTCCAAAGGGCGAGTTGGGCCCCAAAGCATCTTGCTTCCAGCTCTTTGGGAAGCTAAGAAACAACTCGCTCTGCACAGTGCTCTTATAGCCAACCGGGAACATCTCTTACAAAGCCCTGTGAAACGCAGTTTCTTTGCAGGCCTGATCTGGCTGAAGTAGAACTTCTGCTCTGCGTGTGCTACATTGCCCTAGAGCTGGAGGGCACAACGTGCAGGCTTCTATCCAGAGGGCGAGTTGGGGCCCAAAGCATCCTGTTTCCAGCTCTTTGGGAAGCTAAGAGACAACTCGCTCTTCACAGTGCTCTGACAGCCAACCGGGAACATATCTTACAAAGGCCTGAGAAACGCAGTTTCTTTGCAGGCCTGATCTGGCTGAAGTAGAACTTCTGTTCTGCGTGTGCTACATTGCCGTAGAGCTGAAAGGCACAACGTGCAGGCTTCTTTCCAAAGGGCGAGTTGGGACCCAAAGCATCTTGCTTCCAGGTCTTTGGGAAGATAAGAAACAACTCGCTCTGCACAGTGCTCTTACATCCTACCGGGAACATCTCTTACAAAGGCCTGTGAACTGCAGTTTCTTTGCAGGCCTCATCTGGCTGAAGTAGAACATGTGCTCTGCGTGTGCTACATTACCCTAGAGCTGAAAGGCACAACGTGCAGGCTTCTTTACAAAGGGCGAGTTGGGCCCCAAAGCATCTTTCTTCCAGCTCTTTGGGAAGCTAAGAAACAACTCGCTCTGCACAGTGCTCTTACAGCCTACCGGGAACATCTCTTACAAAGGCCTGTGAAACGCAGTTTCTTTGCACGCCTGATCTGGCTGAAGTGTAACTTCTGCTCTGGGTGTGCTCCATTGCCCTAGAGCTGAAAGGCACAACGTGCAGGCTTGTTTCCAAAGGGCGAGTTGGGCCCCAAGCCATCTTGCTTCCAGCTCTTTGGGAAGCTAAGAAACAGCTCGCTCTGCTCAGTGCTCTTACAGCCTACCGGGAACATCTCTTACAAAGGCCTGTGAAACGCAGTTTCTTTGCAGGCCTGATCTGGCTGAAGTAGAACTTCTCCTCGGCGTGTGCTACATTGCCCTAGAGCTGAAACGCACAACGTACAGGCTTCTTTCCAAAGGGCGAGTTGGGCCCTAAAGCATCTTGCTTCCAGCTCTTTGGGAAGCTAAGAAACAACTCGCTCTGCACATTGCTCTTACAGCCTACCGGCAACATCTCTTACAAAGGCCTGTGAAACGCAGTTTCTTTGCAGGCCTGATCTGGCTGAAGTAGAACTTCTGCTCTGCGTGTGCTACATTGCCCTAGAGCTGGAAGGCACAACGTGCAGGCTTATATCCAGAGGGCGAGTTGGGGCCCAAAGCATCTTGCTTCCAGCTCTTTAGGAAGCTAAGAGACAACTCGCTCTTCACAGTGCTCTTACAGCCTACCGGGAACATCTCTTACAAAGGCCTGTGAAACGCAGTTTCTTTGCAGGCCTGATGTGGCTGAAGTAGAACTTCTGCTCTGCGTGTGCTACATTGCCCTAGAGCTGAAAGGCAAAACGTGCAGGCTTCTTTCCAAAGGGCGAGTTGGGACCCAAAGCATCTTGCTTCCAGCTCTTTGGGAAGCTAAGAAACAACTCGCTCTGCACAGTGCTCTTACAGCCTACCGGGAACATCTCTACAAAGGCCTATGAAATGCAGTTTCTTTGCAGGCATGATCTGGCTGAAGTAGAACTTCTGCTCTGGGTGAGCTACATTGCCCTAGAGCTGAAAGGGACAACGTGCAGGCTTCTTTCAAAAGGGCGAGTTGGGCCCCAAAGCATCTTGCTTCCAGCTCTTTGGGAAGCTAAGAAACAACTCGCTCTGCACAGTGCTCTTACAGCCTACCGGGAACATCTCTTACAAAGGCCTGTGATACGCAGTTTCTTTGCAGGCCTGATGTGGCTGAAGTAGAACTTCTGCTCTGCGTGTGCTACTTTGCCCTAGAGCTGAAAGGC
Organism: Equus przewalskii; assembly: GCF_037783145.1. Classification (NCBI taxonomy): domain Eukaryota; kingdom Metazoa; phylum Chordata; class Mammalia; order Perissodactyla; family Equidae; genus Equus; species Equus przewalskii. The sequence goes on from NW_027228174.1 coordinate 14,696, forward strand.
ACAACGTGCAGGCTTCTTTCCAAAGGGCGAGTTGGGCCCCAAAGCATCTTGCTTCCAGCTCTTTGGGAAGCTAAGAAACAACTCGCTCTGCACAGTGCTCTTACAGCCTACCGGGAACATCTCTTACAAAGGCCTGTGAAACGCAGTTTCTTTGAAGGCCTAATCTGGCTGAAGTAGAACTTCTGCTCTGGCTGAGCTACATTGCCCTAGAGCTGAAAGGCACAACATGCAGGCTTCTTTCCAAATGGCGAGTGGGGCCCCAAACCATCTTGCTTCCAGCTCTTTGGGAAGCTAAGAAACAGCTCGCTCTGCACAGTGCTCTTACAGCCTACCGGGAACATCTCTTACAAAAGCCTGTGAAACGCAGTTTCTTTGCAGGCCTCATCTGGCTGAAGTAGAACTTCTCCTCGGCGTGTGCTACATTGCCCTAGAGCTGAAACGCACAACGTGCAGGCTTCTTTCAAAAGAGCGAGCTGGGCCCTAAAGCGTCTTGCTTCCAGCTCTTTGGGAAGCTAAGAAACAACTCGCTCTGCACAGTGCTCTTACAGCCTACTGGGAACATGTCTTACAAATGCCTGTGAAACGCAGTTTCTTTGCAGGCCTGATCTGGCTGAAGTAGAACTTCTGCTCTGGGTGAGCTCCATTGCCCTAGAGCTGAAAGGCACAATGTGCAGGCTTCTTTACAAAGGTCGAGTTGGGACCCAAAGCATCTTGCTTCCAGGTCTTTGGGAAGCTAAGAAACAACTCGATCTGCACAGTGCTCTTACAGCCTACCGGGAACATCTCTTACAAAGGCCTGTGAAACGCAGTTTCTTTGCAGGCCTCATCTGGCTGAAGTATAACATGTGTTCTGCGTGTGCTACATTACCCTAGAGCTGAAAGGCACAACGTGCAGGCTTCTTTCCAAAGGGCGAGTTGGGCCCCAAAGCATCTTGCTTCCAGCTCTTTGGGGAGCTAAGAAACAACTCGCTCTGCACAGTGCTCTTATAGCCAACCGGGAACATCTCTTACAAAGCCCTGTGAAACGCAGTTTCTTTGCAGGCCTGATGTGGCTGCAGTAGAACTTCTGCTCTGGGTGTGCTACATTGCCCTGCAGCTGAAAGGCACAACGTGCAGGCTTCTTTCCAAAGGGCGAGTTGGGCCCCAAAGCATCTTGCTTCCAGCTCTTTGGGAAGCTAAGAAACAACTCGCTCTGCACAGTGCTCTTACAGCCTACCAGGAACATCTCTTCCAAAGGCCTGTGAAACGCCGTTTCTTTACAGGCCCTACCTAGCTGAAGTAGAACTTCTGCTCTAGGTGTGCTACATTGCCCTCGAGCTGAAAGGCACAACGTGCATTCTTCTATCCAGAGGGCGAGTTGGGCCCCAAAGCATCTTTCTTCCAACTCTTTGGGAAGCTAAGAAACAACTCGCTCTGCACAGTGCTCTTACAGCCTACCGGGAACATCTCTACAAAGGCCTATGAAATGCAGTTTCTTTGCAGGCATGATCTGGCTGAAGTAGAACTTCTGCTCTGGGTGAGCTACATTGCCCTAGAGCTGAAAGGGACAACGTGCAGGCTTCTTTCAAAAGGGCGAGTTGGGCCCCAAAGCATCTTGCTTCCAGCTCTTTGGGAAGCTAAGAAACAACTCGCTCTGCACAGTGCTCTTACAGCCTACCAGGAACATCTCTTACAAAGGCCTGTGAAACGCAGTTTCTTTGCAGGCCTGATCTGGCTGAAGTAGAACTTCTCCTCGGCGTGTGTTACATTGCCCTAGAGCTGAAACGCACAACGTGCAGGCTTCTTTCAAAAGAGCGAGCTGGGCCCTAAAGCATCTTGCTTCCAGCTCTTTGGGAAGCTAAGAAACAACTCGCTCTGCACAGTGCTCTTACAGCCTACCGGCAACATCTCTTACAAAGGCCTGTGAAACGCAGTTTCTTTGCAGGCCAGATCTGGCTGAAGTAGAACTTCTGCTCTGGGTGAGCTACATTGCCCTAGAGCTGAAAGGCACAACGTGCAGGCTTCTTTGCAAAGGGCGAATTTGGCCCCAAAGCAACTTGCTTCCAGCTCTTTGGGAAGCTAAGAAACAACTCGCTCTGCACAGTGCTCTTACAGCCTACCGGGAACATCTCTTACAAAGGCCTGTGAAACGCAGTTTCTTTACAGGCCTGACCTAGCTGAAGTAGAACTTCTGCTCTGGGTGTGCTACATTGCCCTCGAGCTGAAAGGCACAACGTGCAGCCTTCTTTCCAAAGGGCGAGTTGAGCCCCAAAGCATCTTGCCTACAGCTCTTTGGGAAGCTAAGAAACAACTCGCTCTGCACAGTGCTCTTACAGCCTACCGGGAACATATCTTACAAAGGCATGTGAAACGCAGTTTCTTTGCAGGCCTGATGTGGCTGAAGTAGAACTTCTGCTCTGCGTGTGCTACATTGCCCTAGAGCTGAAAGGCACAACGTGCAGGCTTCTTTCTAAAGGGCGAGTTGGGCCCCAAAGCATCTTGCTTCCAGCTCTTTGGGAAGCTAAGAAACAACTCGCTCTGCACAGTGCTCTTACAGCCTACCGGGAACATCTCTTACAAAGGCCTGTGAAACGCAGTTTCTTGGCAGGCCTCATCTGGCTGAAGTAGAACATGTGTTCTGCGTGTGCTACATTACCCTAGAGCTGAAAGGCACAACGTGCAGGCTTCTTTCCAAAGGGCGAGTTGGGCCCCAAAGCATCTTGCTTCCAGCTCTTTGGGAAGCTAAGAAACAACTCGCTCTGCACAGTGCTCTTATAGCCAACCGGGAACATCTCTTACAAAGCCCTGTGAAACGCAGTTTCTTTGCAGGCCTGATCTGGCTGAAGTAGAACTTCTGCTCTGCGTGTGCTACATTGCCCTAGAGCTGGAAGGCACAAGGTGCAGGCTTCTATCCAGAGGGCGAGTTGGGGCCCAAAGCATCCTGCTTCCAGCTCTTTGGGAAGCTAAGAGACAACTCGCTCTTCACAGTGCTCTTACAGCCAACCGGGAACATATCTTACAAAGGTCTGAGAAACGCAGTTTCTTTGCAGGCCTGATCTGGCTGAAGTAGAACTTCTGTTCTGCGTGTGCTACATTGCCGTAGAGCTGAAAGGCACAACGTGCAGGCTTCTTTCCAAAGGGCGAGTTGGGACCCAAAGCATCTTGCTTCCAGGTCTTTGGGAAGATAAGAAACAACTCGCTCTGCACAGTGCTCTTACATCCTACCGGAAACATCTCTTACAAAGGCCTGTGAACTGCAGTTTCTTTGCAGGCCTCATCTGGCTGAAGTAGAACATGTGCTCTGCGTGTGCTACATTGCCCTAGAGCTGAAAGGCACAACGTGCAGGCTTCTTTACAAAGGGCGAGTTGGGCCCCAAAGCATCTTTCTTCCAGCTCTTTGGGAAGCTAAGAAACAACTCGCTCTGCACAGTGCTCTTACAGCCTACCGGGAACATCTCTTACAAAGGCCTGTGAAACGCAGTTTCTTTGCAGGCCTGATCTGGCTGAAGTGAACTTC
>NW_027228175.1:0-18044 GCF_037783145.1 Equus przewalskii
CACAGCCTCTCAGACTGAACCTCGTGCCGGACACCACAGAACCACCTGCCGGACAGACCGGAACCACCTGCCGGACACGCCGGAACCACCGGCTCGACCCGCCGGAACGACCGCTGGACATGCAAAATCACCTGCCGGCTACGCCGGAAACACTTGGCGAACACTCCGGAATCACCTGCCGGGCATGCCGGAACCACCTCTCAGATATGCCAGAACCACGTGCCAATGACCCCGGAAGCACCTGCCGAGCACGCCGGAACCACCTGCTCGACTCGCCAGAACCACCTGCCGGACACGCAAAAATCACCTGCCGGCTACGCCACAACCAGTTGGGGAACACTTCGGAATCACCTGCCGGGCTTGCTGGAACCACCTGCCGGTCATGCCAAAATCACCTGCCAACTACGCCAGTACCACTTGGCGGACACTGTGGAAACACCTGTCGGGCCGGCCGGAACCACATCTCAGATGTGCCAGAACCATGTGCATGAGATGCTGGAACCACACCCCGAACAGACGGAAAACACCTGCCAGACCCGTCTGAACAACCTGCCGAGCACGCCGGAGCCACCTGCTCGACTCGCCGGAACCACCTACCTGACATGCCCAAATCACCAGCCGGGTATGCCAGAACCACTTGGCGGACACTCCGGAATCATCTGCCGGACATGCCGGAACCAGCTCTCAGACACACCAGAACCACGTGCCGGAGACGCCGGAAGCACCTGCCGAGCATGCCGGAGCCACCTGCTCGACTCGCCAGAAACACCTGCCGGACACGCCAAAATCACCTGCCGGGTACGCCAGAACCACCTGGCGGACACTCCGAAACCAACTGTCGCGCATGCCGGAACCACCTCTCAGACGTGCCGGAAGCACGTGCCGGACACGCCGGAATCACCTACCCGACAGACCAGAACCACCTGCCGAGCACGCCGGAGCCACCTGTTCGACTCGCTGGAACCACCTGCCGGACAGGCCAATATCAACTGCTGGCTATGCCAGAACCACCTGGGGGACGGTCCGGAATCACCTGCCAGCCATGGCGGAACCACCTCTCAGACGTACCAGAACCACCTGCCGGAGAACCTGGAAACACGTCCTGGACAGTCTGGAACCACCTGCCGGCCAAGCCTGAACCACCTGCCAAGCACAACGGAACAACCTGCCAGACACGCCAAAATCACCTGCGTGTTATGCCAGAACCACTTGGAGGACTCTCTGGGATGACCTGCCGGGCATGCCGGAACCACCTCTCAGACGTGCCAGAACCATGTGGCGGACAGTCCGGAATCACCTGTTGGGCATGCGCAACCACCTCTGAGACGTACCAGAACCACATGCCGTGCAGGCTGGAACCACCTACCGGACAGACCGGAATCACCTTTCGGGCATGCCGGAACCACCTGTCAGATGTGCCAGAAACACGTGCCGGAGACGCCGGAAGCACCTGCCAAGCCCGTTGGAACCACCTGCTCAACTCGCCTGAACCACCTGCCGGACATGCCAAAATCACCTGCCGACTATGCCAGAACCACTTGGCGAACACTCCGGAATCACTTGCCGGGCATGCAGGAACCACCTCTCAGACATGCCAGAACCCCGTGCCAATGACCCCGGAAGCACCAGCCGAGCACGCCGGAACCACCTGCTCGACTCGCCGGAACCACCTGCCGATCACGCAAAAATCACCTGCCGGCTATGCCACAACCAGTTGGTGAACACTTTGGAATCACCTGCCAGGCTTGCTGGAACCACCTGCCAGTCATGCCAAAATCACCTGCCAACTACGCCAGAACCGCTTGGCGGACACTGCGGAAACACCTGTCGGGCCGGCTGGAACCACATCTCAGACGTGCCAGAAACGTGTTCATGAGATGCTGGAACCACACCCCGAACAGATGGATACCACCTGCCAGAACCGCCTGAACCACCTGCTGAGCACGCCGGAACCACCTGCTCGACTCACCGGTACCACCTCCCTGACACGCCAAAATCACCTGCTGGGTATGCCAGAACCACTTGGCGGACACTCCGGAATCATCTGCCGGACATGCCGGAACCAGCTCTCAGACACACCAGAACCAAGTGCCGGAGACGCCGGAAGCACCTGTCGAGCATGCCGGAGCCACGTGCTCGACTCGCCAGAAACACCTGCCGGACACGCCAAAATCACCTGCCGGGTATGCCAGAACCACCTGGCGGACACTACGGAATCACCTGCCGCGCATGCCGGAACCACCTCTCAGACGTGCCGGAAGCACGTGCCAGACACGCCGCAAACACCTACCGGACAGACCGGAACCACCTGCCAAGAACGCCGGAGCCACCTGTTCGACTCGCTGGAACCACCTGCCGGACAGGCCAATATCAACTGCTGGCTATGCCAGAACCACCTGGGGGACAGTCCGGGATCACCTGCCAGCCATGGCGGAACCACCTCTCAGACGTACCAGAACCACCTGCCGGAGAAGCTGGAAACACGTCCTGGACAGACTGGAACCACGTGACGGCCATGCCTGAACCACCTGCCGAGCACGGCGGAACCACCTGCCGGACACGCCAAAATCACCTGCGGGCTACGCCAGAACCACTTGGACGACTCTCCGAAATGACCTGCCGGGCATGTTGGAACCACCTCTCAGACGTGCCAGAAGCACGTGGCGGACAGTCCGGAATCACCTGTTGGGCATACGCAACCACCTCAGAGACGTACCAGAACCACGTGCCGTGCACGCCGGAACCACCTACCGGACAGACCGGAATCAACTTTTGGGCATGCCGGAACCACCAGTCAGATATGCCAGAAACACATGCCGGAGACGCCGGAAGCACCTGCCGAGCACGTCGCAACCACCTGCTCAACTCGCCTGAACCACCTGCCGGACACGCCAAAATCACCTGCCCGCTACACCAGCACCACTTCGGGGACAAGCCGGAATCACGTGAGGGGCATGCCGGCACAGCCTCTCAGACTGAACCTCGTGCCGGACACCACAGAACCACCTGCCGGACAGACCGGAACCACCTGCCGGACACGCCGGAACCACCGGCTCGACCCGCCGGAACGACCGCTGGACATGCAAAATCACCTGCCGGCTACGCCGGAAACACTTGGCGAACACTCCGGAATCACCTGCCGGGCATGCCGGAACCACCTCTCAGATATGCCAGAACCCCGTGCCAATGACCCCGGAAGCACCAGCCGAGCACGCCGGAACCACCTGCTCGACTCGCCAGAGCCACCTGCCGATCACGCAAAAATCACCTGCCGGCTACGCCACAACCAGTTGGTGAACACTTTGGAATCACCTGCCAGGCTTGCTGGAACCACCTGCCAGTCATGCCAAAATCACCTGCCAACTACGCCAGAACCGCTTGGCGGACACTACGGAAACACCTGTCGGGCCGGCTGGAACCACATCTCAGACGTGCCAGAAACGTGTTCATGAGATGCTGGAACCACACCCCGAACAGACGGATACCACCTGCCAGAACCGCCTGAACCACCTGCTGAGCACGCCGGAACCACCTGCTCGACTCACCGGTACCACCTCCCTGACACGCCAAAATCACCTGCTGGGTATGCCAGAACCACTTGGCGGACACTCCGGAATCATCTGCCGGACATGCCGGAACCAGCTCTCAGACACACCAGAACCAAGTGCCGGAGACGCCGGAAGCACCTGCCGAGCATGCCGGAGCCACCTGCTTGAATCGCAAGGAACACCTGCCGGACACGCCAAAATCACCTGCCCGGTACGCCAGAACCACCTGGCGGACACTACGGAATCACCTGCCGCGCATGCCGGAACCACCTCTCAGACGTGCCGGAAGCACGTGCCAGACACGCCGGAAACACCTACCGGACAGACCGGAACCACCTGCCAAGAACGCCGGAGCCACCTGTTCGACTCCCTGGAACCACCTGCCGGACAGGCCAATATCAACTGCTGGCTATGCCAGAACCACCTGGGGGACAGTCCGGGATCACCTGCCAGCCATAGCGGAACCACCTCTCAGACGTACCAGAACCACCTGCCGGAGAAGCTGGAAACACGTCCTGGACAGACTGGAACCACGTGACGGCCATGCCTGAACCACCTGCCGAGCACGGCGGAACCACCTGCCGGACACGCCAAAATCACCTGCTGGGTATGCCAGAACCACTTGGCGGACACTCCGGAATCATCTGCCGGACATGCCGGAACCAGCTCTCAGACACACCAGAACCAAGTGCCGGAGACGCCGGAAGCACCTGCCGAGCATGCCGGAGCCACGTGCTCGACTCGCCAGAAACACCTGCCGGACACGCCAAAATCACCTGCCAGGTATGCCAGAACCACCTTGCGGACACTACGAAACCACCTGCCGGGCATGCCGGAACCAACTCTCTGACGTGCCGGAAGCACGTGCCAGACACGCCGGAAACAACTACCGGACAGACCGAAACCACCTGCCAAGAACGCCGGAGCCACCTGTTCGACTCGCTGGAACCACCTGCCGGACAGGCCAATATCAACTGCTGGCTATGCCAGAACCACCTGGGGGACGGTCCGGGATCACCTGCCAGCCATGGCGGAACCACCTCTCAGACGTACCAGAACCACCTGCCGGAGAAGCTGGAAACACGTCCTGGACAGACTGGAACCACGTGACGGCCATGCCTGAACCACCTGCCGAGCACGGCGGAACCACCTGCCGGACACGCCAAAATCACCTGCCGGCTACGCCAGAATCACTTGGACGACTCTCCGAAATGACCTGCCGGGCATGTTGGAACCACCTCTCAGACGTGCCAGAAGCACGTTGCGGACAGTCCGGAATCACCTGTTGGGCATACGCAACCACCTCAGAGACGTACCAGAACCACGTGCCGTGCACGCCGGAACCACCTACCGGACAGACCGGAATCAACTTTTGGGCATGCCGGAACCACCAGTCAGATGTGCCAGAAACACGTGCCGGAGACGCCGGAAGCACCTGCCGAGCACGTCGCAACCACCTGCTCAACTCGCCTGAACCACCTGCCGGACACGCCAAAATCACCTGCCCGCTACACCAGCACCACTTCGGGGACAAGCCGGAATCACGTGAGGGGCATGCCGGCACAGCCTCTCAGACTGAACCTCGTGCCGGACACCACAGAACCACCTGCCGGACAGACCGGAACCACCTGCCGGACACGCCGGAACCACCGGCTCGACCCGCCGGAACGACCGCTGGACATGCAAAATCACCTGCCGGCTACGCCGGAAACACTTGGCGAACACTCCGGAATCACCTGCCTGGCATGCCAGAACCTCCTCTCAGATATGCCAGAACCACGTGCCAATGACCCCGGAAGCACCTGCCGAGCACGCCGGAACCACCTGCTCGACTCGCCAGAACCACCTGCCGGACACGCAAAATCACCTGCCGGCTACGCCTCAACCAGTTGGGGAACACTTCGGAATCACCTGCCGGGCTTGCTGGAACCACCTGCCGGTCATGCCAAAATCACCTGCCAACTACGCCAGTACCACTTGGCGGACACTGTGGAAACACCTGTCGGGCCGGCCGGAACCACATCTCAGACGTGCCAGAACCATGTGCATGAGATGCTGGAACCACACCCCGAACAGACGGAAAACACCTGCCAGACCCGTCTGAACAACCTGCCGAGCACGCCGGAGCCACCTGCTCGACTCGCCAGAAACACCTGCCGGACACGCCAAAATCACCTGCCGGGTACGCCAGAACCACCTGGCGGACACTCCGAAACCAACTGTCGCGCATACCGGAACCACCTCTCAGACGTGCCGGAAGCACGTGCCTGACACGCCGGAAACACCTACCGGACAGACCGGAACCACCTGCCGAGCACGCCGGAACCACCTGTTCGACTCGCTGGAACCACCTGCCGGACAGGCCAATATCAACTCCTGGCTATGCCAGAACCACCTGGGGGACGGTCCGGAATCACCTGCCAGCCATGGCGGAACCACCTCTCAGACGTACCAGAACCACCTGCCGGAGAACCTGGAAACACGTCCTGGACAGTCTGGAACCACCTGCCGGCCAAGCCTGACACCACCTGCCAAGCACAACGGAACAACCTGCCAGACACGCCAAAATCACCTGCGTGTTATGCCAGAACCACTTGGAGGACTCTCTGGGATGACCTGCCGGGCATGCCGGAACCACCTCTCAGACGTGCCAGAACCATGTGGCGGACAGTCCGGAATCACCTGTTGGGCATGCGCAACCACCTCTGAGACGTACCAGAACCACATGCCGTGCAGGCTGGAACCACCTACCGGACAGACCGGAATCACCTTTTGGGCATGCCGGAACCACCAGTCAGATGTGCCAGAAACACGTGCCGGAGACGCCTGAAGCACCTGCCGAGCACGTCGCAACCACCTGCTCAACTCGCCTGAACCACCTGCCGTACACGCCAAAATCACCTGCCCGCTACACCAGCACCACTTCGGGGACAAGCCGGAATCACGTGAGGGGCATGCCGGCACAGCCTCTCAGACTGAACCTCGTGCCGGACACCACAGAACCACCTGCCGGACAGACCGGAACCACCTGCCGGACACGCCGGAACCACCGGCTCGACCCGCCGGAACGACCGCTGGACATGCAAAATCACCTGCCGGCTACGCCGGAAACACTTGGCGAACACTCCGGAATCACCTGCCGGGCATGCCGGAACCACCTCTCAGATATGCCAGAACCCCGTGCCAATGACCCCGGAAGCACCAGCCGAGCACGCCGGAACCACCTGCTCGACTCGCCAGAGCCACCTGCCGATCACGCAAAAATCACCTGCCGGCTACGCCACAACCAGTTGTTGAACACTTTGGAATCACCTGCCAGGCTTGCTGGAACCACCTGCCAGTCATGCCAAAATCACCTGCCAACTACGCCAGAACCGCTTGGCGGACACTGCGGAAACACCTGTCGGGCCGGCTGGAACCACATCTCAGACGTGCCAGAAACGTGTTCATGAGATGCTGGAACCACACCCCGAACAGACGGATACCACCTGCCAGAACCGCCTGAACCACCTGCTGAGCACGCCGGAACCACCTGCTCGACTCACCGGTACCACCTCCCTGACACGCCAAAATCACCTGCTGGGTATGCCAGAACCACTTGGCGGACACTCCGGAATCATCTGCCGGACATGCCGGAACCAGCTCTCAGACACACCAGAACCAAGTGCCGGAGACGCCGGAAGCACCTGCCGAGCATGCCGGAGCCACCTGCTCGACTCGCCAGAAACACCTGCCGGACACGCCAAAATCACCTGCCGGGTATGCCAGAACCACCTGGCAGACACTACGGAATCACCTGCCGCGCATGCCGGAACCACCTCTCAGAAGTGCCGGAAGCACGTGCCAGACACGCCGGAAACACCTACCGGACAGACCGGAACCACCTGCCGAGCACGCCGGAGCCACCTGTTCGACTCGCTGGAACCACCTGCCGGACACGCCAAAATCAACTGCTGGCTATGCCAGAACCACCTGGGGGATGGACTGGGATCACCTGCCAGCCATGGCGGAACCACGTCTCAGACGTACGAGAACCACCTGCCGGAGAAGCTGGAAACACGTCCTGGACAGACTGGAACCACGTGACGGCCATGCCTGAACCACCTGCCGAGCACGGCGGAACCACCTGCCGGACACGCCAAAATCACCTGCGGGCTACGCCAGAACCACTTGGACGACTCTCCGAAATGACCTGCCGGGCATGTTGGAACCACCTCTCAGACGTGCCAGAAGCACGTGGCGGACAGTCCGGAATCACCTGTTGGGCATACGCAACCACCTCTGACACGTACCAGAACCACGTGCCGTGCATGCCGGAACCACCTACCGGACAGACCGGAATCAACTTTTGGGCATGCCGGAACCACCAGTCAGGTGTGCCAGAAACACGTGCCGGAGACGCCGGAAGCACCTGCCGAGCACGTCGCAACCACCTGCTCAACTCGCCTGAACCACCTGCCGGACACGCCAAAATCACCTGCCCGCTACACCAGCACCACTTCGGGGACAAGCCGGAATCACGTGAGGGGCATGCCGGCACAGCCTCTCAGACTGAACCTCGTGCCGGACACCACAGAACCACCTGCCGGACAGACCGGAACCACCTGCCGGACACGCCGGAACCACCGGCTCGACCCGCCGGAACGACCGCTGGACATGCAAAATCACCTGCCGGCTACACCGGAAACTCTTGGCGAACACTCCGGAATCACCTGCCGGGCATGCCGGAACCACCTCTCAGATATGCCAGAACCACGTGCCAATGACCCCGGAAGCACCTGCCGAGCACGCCGGAACCACCTGCTCGACTCGCCAGAACCACCTGCCGGACACGCAAAAATCACCTGCCGGCTACGCCACAACCAGTTGGGGGACACTTCGGAATCACCTGCCGGGCTTGCTGGAACCACCTGCCGGTGATGCCAAAATCACCTGCCAACTACGCCAGTACCACTTGGCGGACACTGTGGAAACAGCTGTCGGGCCGGCCGGAACCACATCTCAGACGGGCCAGAACCATGTGCATGAGATGCTGGAACCACACCCCGAACAGACGGAAAACACCTGCCAGACCCGTCTGAACAACCTGCCGAGCATGCCGGATCCACCTGCTCGACTCGCCAGAAACACCTGCCGGACACGCCAAAATCACCTGCCGGGTACGCCAGAACCACCTGGCGGACACTCCGAAACCAACTGTCGCGCATGCCGGAACCACCTCTCAGACGTGCCGGAAGCACGTGCCGGACACGCCGGAATCACCTGCGGGCTACGCCAGAACCACTTGGACGACTCTCCGAAATGACCTGCCGGGCATGTTGGAACCACCTCTCAGACGTGCCAGAAGCACGTGGCGGACAGTCCGGAATCACCTTTTGGGCATACGCAACCACCTCAGAGACGTACCAGAACCACGTGCCGTGCACGCCGGAACCACCTACCGGACAGACCGGAATCAACTTTTGGGCATGCCGGAACCACCAGTCAGATGTGCCAGAAACACGTGCCGGAGACGCCGGAAGCACCTGCCGAGCACGTCGCAACCACCTGCTCAACTCGCCTGAACCACCTGCCGGACACGCCAAAATCACCTGCCCGCTACACCAGCACCACTTCGGGGACAAGCCGGAATCACGTGAGGGGCATGCCGGCACAGCCTCTCAGACTGAACCTCGTGCCGGACACCACAGAACCACCTGCCGGACAGACCGGAACCACCTGCCGGACACGCCGGAACCACCGGCTCGACCCGCCGGAACGACCGCTGGACATGCAAAATCACCTGCCGGCTACGCCGGAAACACTTGGCGAACACTCCGGAATCACCTGCCGGGCATGCCGGAACCACCTCTCAGATATGCCAGAACCACGTGCCAATGACCCCGGAAGCACCTGCCGAGCACGCCGGAACCACCTGCTCGACTCGCCAGAACCACCTGCCGGACACGCAAAAATCACCTGCCGGCTACGCCACAACCAGTTGGGGAACACTTCGGAATCACCTGCCGGGCTTGCTGGAACCACCTGCCGGTCATGCCAAAATCACCTGCCAACTACGCCAGTACCACTTGGCGGACACTGTGGAAACACCTGTCGGGCCGGCCGGAACCACATCTCAGACGTGCCAGAACCATGTGCATGAGATGCTGGAACCACACCCCGAACAGACGGAAAACACCTGCCAGACCCGTCTGAACAACCTGCCGAGCACGCCGGAGCCACCTGCTCGACTCGCCGGAACCACCTACCTGACATGCCCAAATCACCAGCCGGGTATGCCAGAACCACTTGGCGGACACTCCGGAATCATCTGCCGGACATGCCGGAACCAGCTCTCAGACACACCAGAACCACGTGCCGGAGACGCCGGAAGCACCTGCCGAGCATGCCGGAGCCACCTGCTCGACTCGCCAGAAACACCTGCCGGACACGCCAAAATCACCTGCCGGGTACGCCAGAACCACCTGGCGGACACTCCGAAACCAACTGTCGCGCATGCCGGAACCACCTCTCAGACGTGCCGGAAGCACGTGCCGGACACGCCGGAATCACCTACCCGACAGACCGGAACCACCTGCCGAGCACGCCGGAGCCACCTGTTCGACTCGCTGGAACCACCTGCCGGACAGGCCAATATCAACTGCTGGCTATGCCAGAACCACCTGGGGGACGGTCCGGAATCACCTGCCAGCCATGGCGGAACCACCTCTCAGACGTACCAGAACCACCTGCCGGAGAAGCTGGAAACACGTCCTGGACAGTCTGGAACCACCTGCCGGCCAAGCCTGAACCACCTGCCAAGCACAACGGAACAACCTGCCAGACACGCCAAAATCACCTGCGTGTTATGCCAGAACCACTTGGAGGACTCTCTGGGATGACCTGCCGGGCATGCCGGAACCACCTCTCAGACGTGCCAGAACCATGTGGCGGACAGTCCGGAATCACCTGTTGGGCATGCGCAACCACCTCTGAGACGTACCAGAACCACATGCCGTGCAGGCTGGAACCACCTACCGGACAGACCGGAATCACCTTTCGGGCATGCCGGAACCACCTGTCAGATGTGCCAGAAACACGTGCCGGAGACGCCGGAAGCACCTGCCAAGCACGTTGGAACCACCTGCTCAACTCGCCTGAACCACCTGCCGGACATGCCAAAATCACCTGCCGACTATGCCAGAACCACTTGGCGAACACTCCGGAATCACTTGCCGGGCATGCAGGAACCACCTCTCAGACATGCCAGAACCCCGTGCCAATGACCCCGGAAGCACCAGCCGAGCACGCCGGAACCACCTGCTCGACTCGCCAGAACCACCTGCCGATCACGCAAAAATCACCTGCCGGCTACGCCACAACCAGTTGGTGAACACTTTGGAATCACCTGCCAGGCTTGCTGGAACCACCTGCCAGTCATGCCAAAATCACCTGCCAACTACGCCAGAACCGCTTGGCGGACACTGCGGAAACACCTGTCGGGCCGGCTGGAACCACATCTCAGACGTGCCAGAAACGTGTTCATGAGATGCTGGAACCACACCCCGAACAGACGGATACCACCTGCCAGAACCGCCTGAACCACCTGCTGAGCACGCCGGAACCACCTGCTCGACTCACCGGTACCACCTCCCTGACACGCCAAAATCACCTGCTGGGTATGCCAGAACCACTTGGCGGACACTCCGGAATCATCTGCCGGACATGCCGGAACCAGCTCTCAGACACACCAGAACCAAGTGCCGGAGACGCCGGAAGCACCTGCCGAGCATGCCGGAGCCACGTGCTCGACTCGCCAGAAACACCTGCCGGACACGCCAAAATCACCTGCCGGGTATGCCAGAACCACCTGGCGGACACTACGGAATCACCTGCCGCGCATGCCGGAACCACCTCTCAGACGTGCCGGAAGCACGTGCCAGACACGCCGCAAACACCTACCGGACAGACCGGAACCACCTGCCAAGAACGCCGGAGCCACCTGTTCGACTCCCTGGAACCACCTGCCGGACAGGCCAATATCAACTGCTGGCTATGCCAGAACCACCTGGGGGACAGTCCGGGATCACCTGCCAGCCATAGCGGAACCACCTCTCAGACGTACCAGAACCACCTGCCGGAGAAGCTGGAAACACGTCCTGGACAGACTGGAACCACGTGACGGCCATGCCTGAACCACCTGCCGAGCACGGCGGAACCACCTGCCGGACACGCCAAAATCACCTGCGGGCTACGCCAGAACCACTTGGACGACTCTCCGAAATGACCTGCCGGGCATGTTGGAACCACCTCTCAGACGTGCCAGAAGCACGTGGCGGACAGTCCGGAATCACCTGTTGGGCATACGCAACCACCTCAGAGACGTACCAGAACCACGTGCCGTGCACGCCGGAACCACCTACCGGACAGACCGGAATCAACTTTTGGGCATGCCGGAACCACCAGTCAGATGTGCCAGAAACACGTGCCGGAGACGCCGGAAGCACCTGCCGAGCACGTCGCAACCACCTGCTCAACTCGCCTGAACCACCTGCCGGACACGCCAAAATCACCTGCCCGCTACACCAGCACCACTTCGGGGACAAGCCGGAATCACGTGAGGGGCATGCCGGCACAGCCTCTCAGACTGAACCTCGTGCCGGACACCACAGAACCACCTGCCGGACAGACCGGAACCACCTGCCGGACACGCCGGAACCACCGGCTCGACCCGCCGGAACGACCGCTGGACATGCAAAATCACCTGCCGGCTACGCCGGAAACACTTGGCGAACACTCCGGAATCACCTGCCGGGCATGCCGGAACCACCTCTCAGATATGCCAGAACCACGTGCCAATGACCCCGGAAGCACCTGCCGAGCACGCCGGAACCACCTGCTCGACTCGCCAGAACCACCTGCCGGACACGCAAAAATCACCTGCCGGCTACGCCACAACCAGTTGGGGAACACTTCGGAATCACCTGCCGGGCTTGCTGGAACCACCTGCCGGTCATGCCAAAATCACCTGCCAACTACGCCAGTACCACTTGGCGGACACTGTGGAAACACCTGTCGGGCCGGCCGGAACCACATCTCAGACGTGCCAGAACCATGTGCATGAGATGCTGGAACCACACCCCGAACAGACGGAAAACACCTGCCAGACCCGTCTGAACAACCTGCCGAGCACGCCGGAGCCACCTGCTCGACTCGCCGGAACCACCTACCTGACATGCCCAAATCACCAGCCGGGTATGCCAGAACCACTTGGCGGACACTCCGGAATCATCTGCCGGACATGCCGGAACCAGCTCTCAGACACACCAGAACCACGTGCCGGAGACGCCGGAAGCACCTGCCGAGCATGCCGGAGCCACCTGCTCGACTCGCCAGAAACACCTGCCGGACACGCCAAAATCACCTGCCGGGTACGCCAGAACCACCTGGCGGACACTCCGAAACCACCTGTCGCGCATGCCGGAACCACCTCTCAGACGTGCCGGAAGCACGTGCCGGACACGCCGGAATCACCTACCGGACAGACCGGAACCACCTGCCGAGCACGCCGGAGCCACCTGTTCGACTCGCTGGAACCACCTGCCGGACAGGCCAATATCAACTGCTGGCTATGCCAGAACCACCTGGGGGACGGTCCGGAATCACCTGCCAGCCATGGCGGAACCACCTCTCAGACGTACCAGAACCACCTGCCGGAGAAGCTGGAAACACGTCCTGGACAGTCTGGAACCACCTGCCGGCCAAGCCTGAACCACCTGCCAAGCACAACGGAACAACCTGCCAGACACGCCAAAATCACCTGCGTGTTATGCCAGAACCACTTGGTGGACTCTCTGGGATGACCTGCCGGGCATGCCGGAACCACCTCTCAGACGTGCCAGAACCATGTGGCGGACAGTCCGGAATCACCTGTTGGGCATGCGCAACCACCTCTGAGACGTACCAGAACCACATGCCGTGCAGGCTGGAACCACCTACCGGACAGACCGGAATCACCTTTCGGGCATGCCGGAACCACCTGTCAGATGTGCCAGAAACACGTGCCGGAGACGCCGGAAGCACCTGCCAAGCACGTTGGAACCACCTGCTCAACTCGCCTGAACCACCTGCCGGACATGCCAAAATCACCTGCCGACTATGCCAGAACCACTTGGCGAACACTCCGGAATCACTTGCCGGGCATGCAGGAACCACCTCTCAGACATGCCAGAACCCCGTGCCAATGACCCCGGAAGCACCAGCCGAGCACGCCGGAACCACCTGCTCGACTCGCCAGAACCACCTGCCGATCACGCAAAAATCACCTGCCGGCTACGCCACAACCAGTTGGTGAACACTTTGGAATCACCTGCCAGGCTTGCTGGAACCACCTGCCAGTCATGCCAAAATCACCTGCCAACTACGCCAGAACCGCTTGGCGGACACTGCGGAAACACCTGTCGGGCCGGCTGGAACCACATCTCAGACGTGCCAGAAACGTGTTCATGAGATGCTGGAACCACACCCCGAACAGACGGATACCACCTGCCAGAACCGCCTGAACCACCTGCTGAGCACGCCGGAACCACCTGCTCGACTCACCGGTACCACCTCCCTGACACGCCAAAATCACCTGCTGGGTATGCCAGAACCACTTGGCGGACACTCCGGAATCATCTGCCGGACATGCCGGAACCAGCTCTCAGACACACCAGAACCAAGTGCCGGAGACGCCGGAAGCACCTGCCGAGCATGCCGGAGCCACCTGCTCGACTCGCCAGAAACACCTGCCGGACACGCCAAAATCACCTACCGGGTATGCCAGAACCACCTGGCGGACACTACGGATCACCTGCCGCGCATGCCGGAACCACCTCTCAGACGTGCCGGAAGCACGTGCCAGACACGCCGGAAACACCTACCGGACAGACCGGAACCACCTGCCGAGCACGCCGGAGCCACCTGTTCGACTCGCTGGAACCACCTGCCGGACAGGCCAATATCAACTGCTGGCTATGCCAGAACCACCTGGGGGACGGTCCGGAATCACCTGCCAGCCATGGCGGAACCACCTCTCAGACGTACCAGAACCACCTGCCGGAGAAGCTGGAAACACGTCCTGGACAGTCTGGAACCACGTGACGGCCATGCCTGAACCACCTGCCGAGCACGACGGAACCACCTGCCGGACACGCCAAAATCACCTGCGGGTTACGCCAGAACCACTTGGACGACTCTCTGAGATGACCTGCCGGGCATGCCGGAACCACCTCTCAGACGTGCCAGAAGCATGTGGCGGACAGTCCGGAATCACCTGTTGGGCATGCGCAACCACCTCTGAGACGTACCAGAACCACGTGCCGTGCAGGCTGGAACCACCTACCGGACAGACCGGAATCAACTTTCGGGCATGCCGGAACCACCAGTCAGATGTGCCAGAAACACGTGCCGGAGACGCCGGAAGCACCTGCCGAGCACGTCGCAACCACCTGCTCAACTCGCCTGAACCACCTGCCGGACACGCCAAAATCACCTGCCCGCTACACCAGCACCACTTCGGGGACAAGCCGGAATCACGTGAGGGGCATGCCGGCACAGCCTCTCAGACTGAACCTCGTGCCGGACACCACAGAACCACCTGCCGGACAGACCGGAACCACCTGCCGGACACGCCGGAACCACCGGCTCGACCCGCCGGAACGACCGCTGGACATGCAAAATCACCTGCCGGCTACGCCGGAAACACTTGGCGAACACTCCGGAATCACCTGCCGGGCATGCCGGAACCACCTCTCAGATATGCCAGAACCACGTGCCAATGACCCCGGAAGCACCTGCCGAGCACGCCGGAACCACCTGCTCGACTCGCCAGAACCACCTGCCGGACACGCAAAAATCACCTGCCGGCTACGCCACAACCAGTTGGGGAACACTTCGGAATCACCTGCCGGGCTTGCTGGAACCACCTGCCGGTCATGCCAAAATCACCTGCCAACTACGCCAGTACCACTTGGCGGACACTGTGGAAACACCTGTCGGGCCGGCCGGAACCACATCTCAGACGTGCCAGAACCATGTGCATGAGATGCTGGAACCACACCCCGAACAGACGGAAAACACCTGCCAGACCCGTCTGAACAACCTGCCGAGCACGCCGGAGCCACCTGCTCGACTCGCCGGAACCACCTACCTGACATGCCCAAATCACCAGCCGGGTATGCCAGAACCACTTGGCGGACACTCCGGAATCATCTGCCGGACATGCCGGAACCAGCTCTCAGACACACCAGAACCACGTGCCGGAGACGCCGGAAGCACCTGCCGAGCATGCCGGAGCCACCTGCTCGACTCGCCAGAAACACCTGCCGGACACGCCAAAATCACCTGCCGGGTACGCCAGAACCACCTGGCGGACACTCCGAAACCAACTGTCGCGCATGCCGGAACCACCTCTCAGACGTGCCGGAAGCACGTGCCGGACACGCCGGAATCACCTACCCGACAGACCGGAACCACCTGCCGAGCACGCCGGAGCCACCTGTTCGACTCGCTGGAACCACCTGCCGGACAGGCCAATATCAACTGCTGGCTATGCCAGAACCACCTGGGGGACGGTCCGGAATCACCTGCCAGCCATGGCGGAACCACCTCTCAGACGTACCAGAACCACCTGCCGGAGAAGCTGGAAACACGTCCTGGACAGTCTGGAACCACCTGCCGGCCAAGCCTGAACCACCTGCCAAGCACAACGGAACAACCTGCCAGACACGCCAAAATCACCTGCGTGTTATGCCAGAACCACTTGGAGGACTCTCTGGGATGACCTGCCGGGCATGCCGGAACCACCTCTCAGACGTGCCAGAACCATGTGGCGGACAGTCCGGAATCACCTGTTGGGCATGCGCAACCACCTCTGAGACGTACCAGAACCACATGCCGTGCAGGCTGGAACCACCTACCGGACAGACCGGAATCACCTTTCGGGCATGCCGGAACCACCTGTCAGATGTGCCAGAAACACGTGCCGGAGACGCCGGAAGCACCTGCCAAGCACGTTGGAACCACCTGCTCAACTCGCCTGAACCACCTGCCGGACATGCCAAAATCACCTGCCGACTATGCCAGAACCACTTGGCGAACACTCCGGAATCACTTGCCGGGCATGCAGGAACCACCTCTCAGACATGCCAGAACCCCGTGCCAATGACCCCGGAAGCACCAGCCGAGCACGCCGGAACCACCTGCTCGACTCGCCAGAACCACCTGCCGATCACGCAAAAATCACCTGCCGGCTACGCCACAACCAGTTGGTGAACACTTTGGAATCACCTGCCAGGCTTGCTGGAACCACCTGCCAGTCATGCCAAAATCACCTGCCAACTACGCCAGAACCGCTTGGCGGACACTGCGGAAACACCTGTCGGGCCGGCTGGAACCACATCTCAGACGTGCCAGAAACGTGTTCATGAGATGCTGGAACCACACCCCGAACAGACGGATACCACCTGCCAGAACCGCCTGAACCACCTGCTGAGCACGCCGGAACCACCTGCTCGACTCACCGGTACCACCTCCCTGACACGCCAAAATCACCTGCTGGGTATGCCAGAACCACTTGGCGGACACTCCGGAATCATCTGCCGGACATGCCGGAACCAGCTCTCAGACACACCAGAACCAAGTGCCGGAGACGCCGGAAGCACCTGCCGAGCATGCCGGAGCCACGTGCTCGACTCGCCAGAAACACCTGCCGGACACGCCAAAATCACCTGCCGGGTATGCCAGAACCACCTGGCGGACACTACGGAATCACCTGCCGCGCATGCCGGAACCACCTCTCAGACGTGCCGGAAGCACGTGCCAGACACGCCGCAAACACCTACCGGACAGACCGGAACCACCTGCCAAGAACGCCGGAGCCACCTGTTCGACTCCCTGGAACCACCTGCCGGACAGGCCAATATCAACTGCTGGCTATGCCAGAACCACCTGGGGGACAGTCCGGGATCACCTGCCAGCCATGGCGGAACCACCTCTCAGACGTACCAGAACCACCTGCCGGAGAAGCTGGAAACACGTCCTGGACAGACTGGAACCACGTGACGGCCATGCCTGAACCACCTGCCGAGCACGGCGGAACCACCTGCCGGACACGCCAAAATCACCTGCGGGCTACGCCAGAACCACTTGGACGACTCTCCGAAATGACCTGCCGGGCATGTTGGAACCACCTCTCAGACGTGCCAGAAGCACGTGGCGGACAGTCCGGAATCACCTGTTGGGCATACGCAACCACCTCAGAGACGTACCAGAACCACGTGCCGTGCACGCCGGAACCACCTACCGGACAGACCGGAATCAACTTTTGGGCATGCCGGAACCACCAGTCAGATGTGCCAGAAACACGTGCCGGAGACGCCGGAAGCACCTGCCGAGCACGTCGCAACCACCTGCTCAACTCGCCTGAACCACCTGCCGGACACGCCAAAATCACCTGCCCGCTACACCAGCACCACT
>NW_027228176.1:0-98287 GCF_037783145.1 Equus przewalskii
CCGGCAGGTGTTTCCGGAGTGTCCGCCAAGTGGTTCTGGCGTAGCTGAAAGGTGATGTTGGCGTGACGGGCAGGTGGTTCCAGAATGCCCGGCAGGTGATTCCGGAGTGTTTGCCGAGTGGTTCTGGCGTAGCCGGCAGGTCATTTTGGCTTGTCCGGTGGTGGTTTTGGCGAGTCGAGCCGGTGGTTCTGTCGTGTCGGCAGGTGTTTCCGGTGTCCGGCAGGTGGTTCTGGCGTGTCCGGCACGAGTTTCCGGCACGTCTGAGAGGTGGTTCCGCCATGCCCGGCAGGTGATTCCGGAGTGTCTGCCACATGGTTCTGGCATACCCGGCAGGTGATTTTGGCGTGTCTGGCAGGTGTTTCTTGCAAGTCGAGCATTTGGCTCAGGCATTCTCAGCAGGTGCTTCCGGCGTGTCCGGCACGTGGTTCTGGTGTGTCAGAGTGCTGGTTCTGGCATGTCCGGCAGATGATTCCGGAGTGTCCACCAAGTGGTTGTTGCATACCTGGCAGGTGATATTGGCGTGTCTGGAAGGTGGTTCCGGCTAGTTAAGCAGGTGGATCAGGCGTGCTAGACAGGTGGTTCAGGCGGGTCTGGCAGGTGGTTTCGGTCTGTTCGGGGTGTGGTTCTGGCATCTCAGGCACATGGTTCTGGCACGTCTGATAGGTGGTTGCGGCCGGCCCGAGAGGAGTTTCCGGAGTGTCCGCCAAGTGGTTCTGGCGTAGCTGACAGGTCATGTTGGCGTGACCGGCAGGTGGTTCCAGCCAGCCCGGCAGGTGATTCCGAAGTGTCGGCTCAGTGGTTCTGGCGTAGCCGGAAGGTGATTTTGGCGTGTCCAGCAGGTGGTTCCGGCGAGCTCGGCAGGTGGTACCGGCGTGTCCGGAACATGGTTCTGGCACGTCTGAGAGATAGTTCCGGCATGCCCGGCAGCTGATTCCGGAGTGTCCGGCATGTGGTTCTGGCACCTCTGAGAGGTGGTTCCGGCATGCCCGGCTGGTGGATGCGGAGTGTCTGCCGAGTGGTTCTGGCGTAACCGGCAGGTGATTTTGGCGTGTCCAGCAGGTGGTTCTGGGGAGTGGATCAGGTGGTTCCGGCATACTCGGCAGGTGGTACCGGCGTGTCCGGAACATGGTTCTGGCAAGTCGGAGAGGTGGTTCCGTCATGCCCGGGAGGTCATTCCGGAGTGTTTGCCAAGTGGTTCTGGCGTAGCCGGCAGGTCATTTTGCATGTCCGGCGGTGGTTCCGGTGAGTCGAGCCTGTGGTTCTGGCGTAGCCGGCAGTTGATTTTGGCGTGTCCACTAGGTGGTTCTGGGGAGTGGATCAGCTGGTTCCGGCATACTTGGCAGGTGGTAGCGGCCTGTCCAGAACATGGTTCTGGCACGTCTGAGAGATGGTTCCCGCATGCCCGGCAGGTGATTCCGGAGTGTCCGGCATGTGGTTCCGGCACCTCTGAGAGGTGGTTCCGGCATGCCCGACAGGTGATTCTGGAGTGTTCGCCAAGTGGTTCTGGCGTAGCCGGCAGGTCATTTTGCTTGTCCGGCGGTGCTTCCCGCGAGTCAAGCCGGTGGTTCCGGCGTGTCTGGCAGGTGTTTCCGGTCTGCCGGCAGGTGGTTCTGGCGTGTCCGGCACGAGTTTCTGGCACGTCTGAGAGTTGGTTCCGGCATGCCCGACAGGTGATTCCGGAGTGTCTGCCACGTGGTTCTCGCATACCCGGCAGGTGATTTTGGCGTGTCTGGCAGGTGTTTCTTGCAAGTCGAGCATGTGGCTCAGGCATGCTCAGCAGGTGCTTCCGGCGTGTCCGGCACGTGGTTCTGATGTGTCAGACGGCTGGTTCTGGCATTTCCGGTAGATGATTCCGGAGTGTCCACCAAGTGGTTTTTGTAGACCTGGCAGGTGATATTGGCGTGTGTGGAAGGTGGTTCCGGCTAGTTGAGCAGGTGGATCAGGCGTGCTATACAGGGGGTTCAGGCGGGTCTGGCAGGTGGTTTCGGTCTGTTCGGGGTGTGGTTCTGGCATCTCAGGCACATGGTTCTGGCACGTCTGAGAGGTGGTTGCGGCCGGCCCTACAGGAGTTTCCGGAGTGTCCGCCAAGTGGTTCCGGCGTAGCTGAAAGGTCATGTTGGCGTGAACGGCAGGTGGTTCCAGCCAGCCCGGCAGGTGATTCCGGAGTGTCTTCTGAGTGGTTCTGGCGTAGCCGGAAGGTGATTTTGGCGTGTCCAGCAGGTGGTTCCGGCGAGCTCGGCAGGTGGTACCGGCGTGTCCGGAACATGGTTCTGGCACGTCTGAGAGATAGTTCCGGCATGCCCGGCAGCTGATTCCGGAGTGTCCGGAATGTGGTTCTGGCACCTCTGAGAGGTGGTTCCGGCATGCCCGGCTGGTGGATGCGGAGTGTCTGCCGAGTGGTTCTGGCGTAACCGGCAGGTGATTTTGGCGTGTCCAGCAGGTGGTTCTGGGGAGTGGATCAGGTGGTTCCGGCATACTCGGCAGGTGGTACCGGCGTGTCCGGAACATGGTTCTGGCAAGTCGGAGAGGTGGTTCCGGCATGCCCGGGAGGTCATTCCGGAGTGTTTGCCAAGTGGTTCTGGCGTAGCCGGCAGGTCATTTTGCATGTCCGGCGGTGGTTCCGGCGAGTCGAGCCTGTGGTTCTGGCGTAGCCGGCAGTTGATTTTGGCGTGTCCACTAGGTGGTTCTGGGGAGTGGATCAGCTGGTTCCGGCATACTTGGCAGGTGGTAGCGGCCTGTCCAGATCATGGTTCTGGCAAGTCTGAGACGTGGGTCCGGCACGCCCGAAAGGTGTTTCCATGGTGTCCGCCAAGTGGTTCTGGCATAGCTGGCAGGTGATGTTGGCGTGACCGGCAGCTGGTTCCAGCCAGCCCGGCAGGTGATTCTGAAGTGTTCACCAAATGGTGGTGGAGTAGCCGGCAGGTGATTTTGGCGTGTCCAGCAGGTGGTTTTGGCAAGTCGAGCAGGTGGTTCCGGCGTGCTCGGCAGGTGCTTCCGGTGTCATTGGCATGTGGTTCCGGCATGACTGAGAGGTGGTTCCGGATTGACCGGCAGGTGGTTCCGGAGTGTCTGCCGAGTGGTTCTGGAGCCAGCCCGGCAGGTGATTCCGAAGAGTTCACCAAATGGTTGTGGCGTAGCCGGCAGGTGATTTTGGCGTCTCAGGAAGTTGGTTCCGGCTAGTTAAGCAGGTGGATCAGGCGTGCTCGCCAGGGGGTTCAGGCGGGTCTGGCAGGTGGTTTCGGTCTGTTCGGGGAGTGGTTCCGGCATCTCAGGCACATGGTTCTGGCACGTCTGAGAGGTGGTTCCGGCCGGCCGGAGAGGTGTTTCCGGAGTGTCAGCCAAGTGGTTCTGGCGTAGCTGAAAGGTCATGTTGGCGTGACCGGCAGATGGTTCCAGCCAGCCCGGCAGGTGATTCCGGAGTGTCTGCCGTGTAGTTCTGGCATAGCCGGCTGGTGATTTTGGCGTGTCCAGCAGGTGGTTCCGGCGAGCTCGTCAGGTGGTACCGGCGTGTCCGGAACATGGGTCTGGCACGTCTTAGAGATGGTTCCGGCATTCCCGGCAGGTGATTCCGGAGTGTCCGGCATGTGGTTCTGGCACCTCTGAGAGGTGGTTCCGGCATGCCCGGCAGGTGGTTCCGGAGTGTCTGCCGAGAGGTTCTGGCGTAGTCGGCAGGTGATTCTGGCGTGTCCAGCAGGGGGTTCTGGGCAGTGGATCAGGTGGTTCCGGCATACTCGGCAGGTGATACCGGAGTGTCCGGCATTAGGTTCTGGCACCTCTGTGAGGTGGTTCCGGCATGTCTGAGAGGTGGTTCCGCCATGCCCGGCAGGTGATTCCGGAGTGTTCGCCAAGTGGTTCTGGCGTAGCCGGCAGGTCATTTTGCATGTCCGGCGGTGGTTCCGGCGAGTCGAGCCGGTGGTTCCGGCGTAGCCGGCAGTTGATTTTGGTGTGTCCACTAGGTGGTTCTGGGGAGTGGATCAGCTGGTTCCGGCATACTCGGCAGGTGGTCCCGGCGTGTCCAGAACATGGTTCTGGAAAGTCTGAGAGGTGGTTCCGGCACGCCCGACACGTGATTCCGGAGCGTCCGCCAAGTGTTTCTGGCGTACCCGGCAGGTGATTTTGGCATGTCCGACAGGTGTTTCTTGCGAGTCGAGCACGTGGCTCAGGCATGCTCAGCTGGTGCTCCCGGCGTCTCTGGCACGTGGTTCTGGTGTGTCTGAGAGCTGGTTCTGGCATGTCCGGCAGATGATTCCGGAGTGTCCACCAAGTGGTTCTGGTATACCTGGCAGGTGATTTTGGCGTGTCAGGAAGGTGGTTCCGGCTAGTTGAGCAGGTGGATCAGGCGTGCTCGCCAGGGGCTTCAGGCGGGTCTGGCAGGTGGTTTCGGGCTGTTCGGGGAGTGGTTCCGGCATCTCAGGCACATGGTTCTGGCACGTCTGAGAGGTGGTTGCGGCCGGCCCGACAGGTGTTTCCGGAGTGTCCGCCAAGTGGTTCTGGCGTAGCTGAAAGGTGATGTTGGCGTGACGGGCAGGTGGTTCCAGAAAGCCCGGCAGGTGATTCCGGAGTGTCTGCCGAGTGGTTCTGGCATAGCCGGCAGGTGATTTTGGCTTGTCCAGTGGTTGGTTTTGGCGAGTCGAGCAGGTGGTTCTGTCATGCTCGGCAGGTGCTTCCGGTGTCATTGGCATGTGGTTCCGGCATGTCTGAGAGGTGGTTCCGCCATCTCAGGCAGGTGATTCCGGAGTGTTCGCCACATGGTTCTGGCGTACCCGGCAGGTGATTTTGGCGTGTCTGGCAGGTGTTTCTTGCAAGTCGAGCATTTGGCTCAGGCATTCTCAGCAGGTGCTTCCGGCGTGTCTGGCACGTGGTTCTGGTGTGTCTGAGAGCTGGTTCTGGCATGTCTGGCAGATGATTCCGGAGTGTCCACC
This sequence comes from Equus przewalskii, assembly GCF_037783145.1. Classification (NCBI taxonomy): domain Eukaryota; kingdom Metazoa; phylum Chordata; class Mammalia; order Perissodactyla; family Equidae; genus Equus; species Equus przewalskii. Next base: position 4,923 of record NW_027228176.1, read on the forward strand.
AAGTGGTTGTGGCATACCCGGCAGGTGATTTTAGTGTGTCAGGTAGGTGGTTCCAGCGAGTCGATTAGGTGGTTCCGGCGTGCTCGGCAGGTGGTTCAGGCGGGTCTGGCAGGTGGTTTCGGTCTGTTCGGGGTGTGGTTCCGGCATCTCAGGCACATGGTTCTGGCACGTCTGATAGGTGGTTCCAGCCGGCCCGATAGATGTTTCCATGGTGTCCGCCAAGTGGTTCTGGCATAGCTGGCAGGTGATGTTGGCGTGACCGGCAGGTGGTTCCAGCCAGCCCGGCAGGTGATTCCGAAGTGTTCACCACATGGTTGTGGCGTAGCCGGAAGGTGATTTTGGCGTGTCCAGCAGGTGGTTTTGGCGAGTCAAGCAGGTGGTTCTGGCGTGCTCGGCAGGTGCTTCTGGTGTCATTGTCATGTGGTTCCGGCATGTCTGAGAGGTGGTTCCGGCATGCCCGGCAGGTGGTTCCGGAGTGTCTGCCGTGTGGTTCTGGCGTAGCTGGCAGGTGATTTTGGCATGTCCAGCAGGTGGTTCCGGCGAGCTCGGCAGGTGGTACCAGCGTGTCCGGAACATGGTTCTGGCACGTCTGAGAGATGGTTCCGTCATGCCAGGCAGGTGATTCTGGAGTGTCCGGCATATGGTTCTGGCACCTCTGAGAGGTGGTTCTGGCATGCCCGGCAGGTGATTCCGGACTGTCCGGCAGTTGGTTCTGGCACCTCTGAGAGGTGGTTCTGGCATGCCCGGCAGGTATTTCCAGAGTGTCTGCCGAGTGGTTCTGGCGTAGTCGGCAGGTGATTCTGGCGTGTCCAGCTGGTGGTTGTGGGGAGTGGAAAAGGTGGTTCCGGCATACTCGGCAGGTGGTACCGGCGTGTCCGGAACATGGTTCTGGCAAGTCTGAGAGGCGGTTCCGGCATGCCCGACAGGTGATTCCGGAGTGTTCGCCAAGTGGTTCTGGCATAGCCGGCAGGTCATTTTGCATGTCCAGCGGTGGTTTCGGCGAGTCGAGCCGGTGTTTCCGGGTGTCCGGCAGGTGGTTCTGGCGTGACCGGCACGTGGTTCTGGCACGTCTGAGAGTTGGTTCCGGCATGCCCGACAGGTGATTCCGGAGTGTCAGCCACATGGTTCTGGCATACCCGGCAGGTGATTTTGGCGTGTCTGGCAGGTGCTTCTTTCAAGTCGAGCATTTGGCTCAGGCATTCTCAGCAGGTGCTTCTGGCGTGTCCGGCACGTGGTTCTGGTGTGTCTGAGAGCTGGTTCTGGCATGTCCGTCAGATGATTACGGAGTGTCCACCAAGAGGTTGTGGCATACCCGGCAGGAGATTTTAGCGTGTCAGGTAGGTGGTTCCAGCGAGTTGAGTAGGTGGTTCCGGCGTGCTCGGCAGGTGGTTCAGGCGGGTCTGGCAGGTGGTTTCGGTCTGTTCGGGGTGTGGTTCCGGCATCTCAGGCACATGGTTCTGGCACGTCTGATAGGTGGTTCCGGCCGGTCCGACAGGTGTTTCCATGGTGTCCGCCAAGTGGCTCTGCCATAGCTGGCAGGTGATGTTGGCGTGACCGGCAGGTGGTTCCAGCCAGCCCGGCAGGTGATTCCAAGTGTTCACCAAATGGTTGTGGCGTAGCCGGAAGGTGATTTTGGCGTGTCCAGCAGGTGGTTTTGTCGAGTCGAGCAGGTGGTTCTGGCGTGCTCGGCAGGTGCTTCCGGTGTCATTGGCATGTGGTTCCGGCATGTCTGAGAGGTGGATCCGCCATGCCGGGCAGGTGATTACGGAGTGTTCCCCAAGTGGTTCTGGCATAGCCGGCAGGTGATTTTGCATGTCCGGCAATGGTTCCGGCGAGTCGAGCCGGTGGTTCCGGCATGTCTGGCAGGTGGTTCCGGCATGCCCGGCATGTGATTCCGGAGTGTCCGGCATGTGGTTCTGGCACTTCTGAGAGGTGGTTCCTGCATGCCCGGCAGGTGATACCGGAGTGTTCGCCAAGTGGTTCTGGCGCATCCGGCAGGTGATTTTGCATGTCCGGCAATGGTTCCGGCGAGTCGAGCCGGTGGTTCCGGAATGTCCGGCAGGTGGTTCCGGCATGTCCGGCAGGTGGTTCCGGCATGTCCAGCACGTGGTTCCAGCATGCCCGGCAGGTGATTCCGGAGTGACCGGCATGTGGTTCTGGCACATCGGAGAGGTGGTTCCGGCATGCACGGCAGGTGATACCGGAGTGTCCGGCATTTGGTTATGGCAAGTCTGAGAGGTGGTTCCGGCATGCCCGACAGGTGATTCCGGAGTGTTCGCCAAGTGGTTCTGGCGTAGCCGGCAGGTCATTTTGCATGTCCGGCCTTGGTTCCGGCGAGTCGAGCCGGTCGTTCCGGCCTGTCAAGCAGGTGGTTCCGGTCTGTCCGGCAGGTGGTACCGGCGTGTCTGGAATGTGGTTCTGGCACGTCTGAGAGATGGTTCCGGCATGCCCGGCAGGTGATTCCGGAGTGTTTGCCAAGTGGTTCTGGCGTAGCCGGCAGGTCATTTTGCATGTCGGGCGGTGGTTCCGGCGAGTCGAGCCTGTGGTTCCGGCGTAGCCGGCAGTTGATTTTGGCGTGTCCACTAGGTGGTTCTGGGGAGTGGAGCAGCTGGTTCCGGCACGCCCGACAGGTGATTCCGGAGCGTCCGCCAAGTGTTTCTGGCGTACCCGGCAGGTGACTTTGGCATGTCCGACAGGTGTTTCTTGCGAGTCGAGCAGGTGGCTCAGGCATGCTCAGCTGGTGCTTCCGTCATCTCTGGCACGTGGTTCTGGTGTGTCTGAGAGCTGGTTCTGGCATGTCCGGCAGATGATTCCGGACTGTCCACCAAGTGGTTCTGGTAGACCTGGCAGGTGATTTTGGCGTGTCAGGAAGGTGGTTCCGGCTAGTTGAGCAGGTGGACCAGGCGTGCTCGCCAGTGGGTTCAGGCGGGTCTGGCAGGTGGTTTCGGTCTGTTCGGGGAGTGGTTCCGGCATCTCAGGCTCATGGTTCTGTCAAGTCTGAGAGGTGGTTCCGGCCGGCTCGTCAGGTGTTTTCATAGTGTCCGCCAAGTTGTTCTGGCATAGCTGGCAGGTGATGTTGGCGTGACCAGCAGGTGGTTCCACCAAGCCCGGCAGGTGATTCCGAAGAGTTCACCAAATGGGTGTGGCGTAGCCGGCAGGTGATTTTGGCGTGTCCAGCAGGTGGTTCCGGCGAGCTCGGCAGGTGGTACCAGCGTGTCCGGAACATGGTTCTGGCAAGTCTGAGAGATGGTTCCGGCATGCCAGTCAGGTGATTCTGGAGTGTCCGGCATGTGGTTATGGCACATCTGAGAGGTGGTTCCGGCATGCCCGGCAGGTGATTCCGGAGTGTCTGCCATGTGGTTCTGCCATAGCTGGCAGGTGATTTTGGCGTGTCCAGCAGGTGGTTCCGGCGAGCTCGGCCGGTGGTACCAGCGTGTCCGGAACATGGTTCTGGCACGTCTGAGAGATGGTTCCGGCATGCCCGGCAGGTGATTCGGGAGTGTCCGGCATGTGGTTCTGGCACCTCTGAGAGGTGGTTCCGGCATGCCCCGCAGGTGATTCCGCAGTGTCCGGCATGTGGTTCTGGCACCTCTGAGAGGTGGTTCCGGCATGCCCGGCAGGTGGTTCCGGAGTGTCTGCCGAGTGGTTCTGGCGTAGTCGGCAGGTGATTCTGGCGTGTCCAGCAGGTGGTTCTGGGTAGTGGATCAGGTGGTTCCGGCCTACTCGGCAGGTGGTATCGGCGTGTCCGGAACATGGTTCTGGCAAGTCTGAGAGGCGGTTCCGGCATGCCCGACAGGTGATTCCGGAGTGTGTACGCCAAGTGGTTCTGGCGTAGCCGGCAGGTCATTTTGCATGTCCAGCAGGTGGTTCCGGCATGCCCGGCAGATGATTCCGGAGTGTCCACCAAGTGGTTCTGGTCTATCTGGCATGTGATTTTGGCGTGTCAGGAAGTTGGTTCCGGCTAGTTGAGCAGGTGGATCAGGCGTGCTCGCCAGGGGGTTCAGGCGGGTCTGGCAGGTGGTTTCGGTCTGTTCGGGGAGTGGTTCCGGCATCTCAGTCACATGGTTCTGGCACGTCTGAGAGGTGGTTCCGGCCAGCCCGAAAGGTGTTTCCGGAGTGTCCGCCAAGTGGTTCTGGCGTAGCTGAAAGGTGATGTTGGCGTGACCGGCAGGTGGTTCCAGCCAGCCCGGCAGGTGATTCCGGAGTGTCTGCCGAGTGGTTCTGGCGTAGCCGGCAGGTGATTTTGGCGTGTCCAGCAGGTGGTTTTGGCGAGTCGAGCAGGTGGTTCTGGCGTGCTCGGCAGGTGCTTCCGGTGTCATTGGCATGTAGTACCGGCATGTCTGAGAGGTGGCTCCGCCATGCCCGGCAGGTGATTCCGGAGTGTCCACCAAGTGGTTGTGGCATACCCGGCAGGTGATTTTAGCGTGTCAGGTAGGTGGTTCCGGCGAGTCGAGTAGGTGGTTCCGGCGTGCTCGGCAGGTGGTTCAGGCGGGTCTGGCAGGTGGTTTCGGTCTGTTCGGGGTGTGGTTCCGGCATCTCAGGCACATGGTTCTGGCACGTCTGATAGGTGGTTCCGGACGTCCCGACAGGTGTTTCCATGGTGCCCGCCAAGTGGTTCTGGCATAGCTGGCAGGTGATGTTGGCGTGACCGGCAGGTGGTTCCAGCCATCCCGGCAGGTGATTCCGAAGAGTTCACCAAATGGTTGTGGCGTAGCCGGCAGGTGATTTTGGCGTGTCCAGCAGGTGGTTTTGGCGAGTCGAGCAGGTGGTTCTGGAGTGCTCGGCAGGTACTTCCAGTGTCATTGGCATGTAGTACCGGCATGTCTGAGAGGTGGCTCCGCCATGCCCGGCAGGTGATTCCGGAGTGTTCGCCAAGTGGTTCTGGCGTAGCCGGCAGGTGATTTTGCATATCCAGCAATGGGTCCGGCGAGTCGAGCCGGTGGTTCCGCCATGTCCGGCAGGTGGTTCCGGCATGCCGCGCAGGTGATTCCGGTGTGTCCAGCATGTGGTTTTGGCACCTCTGAGAGGTGGTTCCCGCATGCCTGGCAGGTGATACTGGAGTGTCCGGCATTTGGTTCTGGCACCTCTGAGAGGTGGTTCCGGAATGCCTGGCATGTGATTCCGGAGTGTCTGCCAAGTGGTTCTGGCGTAGCCGGCAGATGATTTTGGCGTGTCCACTAGGTGGTTCTGGGGAGTGGATCAGCTGGTTCCAGCATACTCGGCAGGTGGTACCGGCGTGTCCAGAACATGGTTCTGGCAAGTCTGAGAGGTGGTTCCGGCACGCCCGACAGGTGATTCCGGAGCTTCCGCCAAGTGTTTCTGGCGTACCCGGCAGGTGATTTTGGCATGTCCGACAGGTGTATCTTGCGAATCGAGCAGGCTGCTCAGGCATGCTCAGCTGCTGCTTCCAGCGCCTCTGGCACGTTGTTCTGGTCTGTCTGAGAGCTGGTTCTGGCATCTCCGGCAGATGATTCCGGAGTGTCCACCAAGTGGTATTTGTATACCTGGCAGGTGATTTTGGCGTGTCAGTAAGTTGGTTTGGATAGTTGAGCAGGTGGATCAGGCGTGCTCGCCAGGGGGTTCAGGCGGGTCTGACAGGTGGTTTCGGTCTGTTCGGGGAGTGGTTCCGGCATCACAGGATCATGGTTCTGGCACGTCTGAGAGGTGGTTCCGGCCGGCCCGACAGGTGTTTCCATGGTGTCCGCCAAGTGGTTCTGGCATAGCTGGCAGGTGATGTTGGCGTGACCGGCAGGTGGTTCCAGCAAGCCCGGCAGGTGATTCCGAAGTGTTCACAAAATGGTTGTGGCGTAGCGGGAAGGTGATTTTGGCGTGTCCATCAGGTGGTTTTGGCGAGTCGAGCAGGTGGTTCTGGCGTGCTCGGCAGGTGCTTCCGGTGTCATTGGCATGTGGTTCCGGCATGTCTGAGAGGTGGTTAGGCCGTGCCCGGCAGGTGATTCCGGAGTGTTCACCAAGTGGTTCTGGCGTAGCCGGCAGGTGATTTTGCATGTCCGGCAATGGTTCCGGCGAGTCGAGCCGGTGGTTCCGGCATGTCCGGCAGGTGGTTCCGGCATGCCCGGCAGGTGATTCCGGAGTGTCCGGCATGTGGTTCTGGCACCTCTGAGAGGTGGTTCCGGCATGTCCGGCAGGTGATTCCGGAGTTTCCGGCATGTGGTTCTGGCACCTCTGAGAGGTGGTTCCGGCATGCCCGGCAGGTGATACCGGAGTGTCTGCCGAGTGGTTCTGGCACCTCTGAGAGGTGCTTCCGGCATGCCCAGCAGGTGATTCCGGAGTGTCCGGCATGTGGTTCTGGCACCTCTGTGAGTTGGTTCCGGCATGCCCGGCAGGTGATACCGGAGTGTCTGCCGAGTGGTTCTGGCACCTCTGAGAGGTGGTTCCGGCCGGCCGGAGAGGTGTTTCCGGAGTGTCCGCCAAGTGGTTCTGGCGTAGCTGAAAGGTGATGTTGGCGTGACCGGCAGGTGGTTCCAGCCAGCCCGGCAGGTGATTCCGGGGTGTCTGCCGTGTTGTTCTGGTGTAGCTGGCAGGTGATTTGACGTGTCCAGCAGGTGGTTCCGGCGAGCTCGGCAGGTGGTACCAGCGTGTCCGGAACATGGTTCTGGCACGTCTGAGAGATGGTTCCGCCATGCCCGGCAGGTGATTCCGGAGTGTTCGCCAAGTGGTTCTGGCGTAGCCGGCAGGTGATTTTGCATGTCCGGCAAAGGTTCCGGCGAGTCGGGCCGGTGGTTGCGGCATGTCCGTCAGGTGGTTCCGGCATGCCCGGCAGGTGATTCCGGAGTGTCCGGCATGTGGTTCTGGCACGTCTGAGATGTGGTTCCGGCATGCCCGTCAGGTGATACCGGAGTGTTCGCCAAGTGGTTCTGGCGTAGCCGGCAGGTGATTTTGCATGTCCGGCAATGGTTCCGGCAAGTCGAGCCGGTGGTTCCGGAATGTCCAGCAGGTGGTTCCGGCATGTCCGGCAGGTGGTTCCAGCATGTCCAGCACGTGGTTCCAGCATGCCCGGCAGGTGATTCCGGAGTGTCCAGCATGTGGTTCTGGCAGCTCTGAGAGGTGGTTCCGGAATGCCTGGCCTGTGATTCCGGAGTGTCTGCCGAGTGGTTCTGGCGTAGCCGGCAGTTGATTTTGGCGTGTCCGCTAGGTGGTTCTGGGGTGTGGATCAGCTGGTTCCGGCATACTCGGCAGGTGGTACCGGTGTATCCAGAACATGGTTCTGGCAAGTCTGAGAGGTGGTTCCGGCACGCCCGACAGGTGATTCCGAAGAGTTCACCAAATTGTTGTGGCGTAGCCGGAAGGTGATTGTGGCGTGTCCAACAGGTGGTTTTGGCGAGTCGAGCAGGTGGTTCTGGCGTGCTCGGCAGGTGCTTCCGGTGTCATTGGCATGTGGTTCCGGCATGTCTCAGAGGTGGTTCCGGCATGCCCGGCAGGTGGTTCCGGAGTCTCTGCCGAGTGGTTCTGGAGCCAGCCCGGCAGGTGATTCCAAAGAGTTCACCAAATGGTTGTGGCGTAGCCGACAGGTGATTTTGGCGTTTCAGGAAGGGGGTTCCGGGTGGTTGAGCAGGTGGATCAGGCGTGCTCGCCAGGGGGTTCAGGCGGGTCTGGCAGGTGGTTTCGGTCTGTTCGGGGAGTGGTTCCGGCATCTCAGGCACATGGTTCTGGCACGTCTGAGAGGTGGTTCCGGCCGGCCGGAGAGGTGTTTCCGGAGTGTCCGCCAAGTGGTTCTGGCGTAGCTGAAAGGCGATGTTGGCGTGACCGTCAGGTGGTTCCAGCCAGCCCGGCAGGTGAATCCGGAGTGTCCGGCATGTGGTTCTGGCACCTCTGAGAGGTGGTTGCGGCATGCCCGGCATGTGATTCCGGCGTGTCGGCATGTGGTTCTGGCACCTCTGAGAGGTGGTTCCGGCATGCCCGGCAGGTGATTCCGGAGTGTCCGGCATGTGGTTCTGGCACCTCTGAGAGGTGGTTCCGGCATGCCCGGCAGGTGATTCCGGAGTGTCCGGCATGTGGTTCTGGCACCTCTGAGAGGTGGTTCCGGCATGCGCGACAGGTGATTCCGGAGTGTTCGCCAAGTGGTTCTGGCGTAGCCAGCAGGTCACTTTGCATGTCCGGCTGTGGTTCCGGCTAGTCGAGCCCGTGGTTCCGGCGTAGCCGGCAGTTGATTTTGGCGTGTCCACTAGGTGGTTCTGGGGAGTGGATCAGCTGGTTGCAGCATACTCGGCAGGTGGTACCGGCGTGTCCAGAACATGGTTCTGGCAAGTCTGAGAGTTGGTTCCGGCACGCCCGACAGGTGATTCCGGAGCGTCCGCCAAGTGTTTCTGGCGTACCCGGCAGGTGATTTTGGCATGTCCGACAGGTGTTTCTTGCGAGTCGAGCAGGTGGCTCAGGCATGCTCAGCTGGTGCTTCCGGCGTCTCTGGCACGTGGTTCTGGTGTGTCTGAGAGCTGGTTCTGGCATCTCCGGCAGATGATTCCGGAGTGTCCACCAAGTGTTTCTGGTATACCTGGCAGGTGAATTTGGCGTGTCAGGAAGGTGGTTCCGGGTAGTTGAGCAGGTGGATCAGGCGTGCTCGCCAGGGGTTTCAGGTGGGTCGGGCAGGTGGTTTCGGGCTGTTCGGGGAGTGGTTCCGGCATCTCAGGCACATGGTTCTGGCACGTCTGAGAGGTGGTTCCGGCCGGCCCGACAGGTGTTTCCGGAGTGTCCGCCAAGTGGTTCTGGCGTAGCTGAAAGGTGATGTTGGCGTGACCGGCAGGTGGTTCCAGCCAGCCCGGCAGGTGATTCCGGAGTGTCTGCCGAGTGGTTCAGGCGTAGCCGGCAGCTGATTTTGGCGTGTCCAGCAGGTGGTTTTGGCGAGTCGAGCAGTTGGTTCTGGCGTGCTCGGCAGGTGCTTCCAGTGTCTTTGGCATGTGGTTATGGCATGTCTGAGAGGTGGTTCCGCCATGCCCGGCAGGTGATTCTGGAGTGTTTGCCAAGTGGTTCAGGCGTAGCCGGCAGGTGATTTTGCACGTCCGGCAATGGTTCCGGCGAGTCGAGCCGGTGGTTTCGGCATGTCCAGCAGGTGATTCCGGCATGCCCGGCAAGTGATTCCGGAGTGTCCGGCATGTGGTTCTGGAGCACCCGGGAGGTGGTTCCGGCATGCCCGGCAGGTGGTTCCGGAGTGCCTGCCGAGTGGTTCAGGCGTAGACAGCAGGTGATTCTGGCATGTCCAGCAGGTGGTTCTGGAGAGTGGATCAGCTGGTACCGGCATACTCGGCAGGTGGTACCGGCGTGTCCAGAACATGGTTCTGGCAAGTCTGAGAGGTGGTTCCGGCATGCCCGACAGTTGATTCCGGAGTGTTCGCCAACTGGTTCTGGCGTAGCCGGCTGGTCATTTTGCATTTCCGACGGTGGTTCCGGCGAGTCGAGCCGCTGGTTCCGGCATGTCCGGCAGGTGATTCCGGCATGTCCAGCAGGTGGTTCCGGCATGCCCGGCAGGTGATACCGGAGTGTCTGCCGAGTGGTTCTGGCACCTCTGAGAGGTGGTTCCGGCATGCCCAGCAGGTGATTCCGGAGTGTCCGGCATGTGGTTCTGGCACCTCTGTGAGTTGGTTCTGGCATGCCCGGCAGGTGATACCGGAGTGTCTGCCGAGTGGTTCTGGCACCTCTGAGAGGTGGTTCCGGCCGGCCGGAGAGGTGTTTCCGGAGTGTCCGCCAAGTTGTTCTGGCGTAGCTGAAAGGTGATGTTGGCGTGACCGGCAGGTGGTTCAGGCAGCCCGGCAGGTGATTCTGGAGTGTCTGCCGTGTGGTTTTGGCGTAGCTGGCAGGTGATTTTGGCGTGTCCAGCAGGTGGTTCTGGCGAGCTCGGCAGGTGGTACCAGCGTGTCCGGAACATGGTTCTGGCACGTCTGAGAGATGGTTCCGGCATGCCCGGCAGGTGATTCGGGAGTGTCCGGCAAGTGGTTCCGGCACCTCTGAGAGGTGGTTCTGGCATGCCCGGCAGGTGATTCCGGAGTGTCCAGCATGTGGTTCTGGCACCTCTGAGAGGTGGCTCCGATATGCCCGGCCTGTGATACCGGAGTGTCCAGCATTTGGTTCTGGCACCTCTGAGAGGTGGTTCCGGAATGCCTGGCATGTGATTCCGGAGTGTCTGCCGAGTGGTTCTGGCATAGCCGGCGGTGATTTTGGCGTGTCCAGCAGGTGGTTCCGGCGAGCTCAGCAGGTGTTTCCGGCATGTCCGGACATGGTTCTGGCACGACTGAGAGATGGTTCCGGCATGCCCGACAGGTGATTCCGGAGTGTCCGGCATGTGGTTCTGGCACCTCTGACAGGTGGTTCCGGCATGCCCGGCAGTTGGTTATGGAGTGTCTGCCGAGTGGTTCTGGAGTAGCCAGCAGGTGATTCTGGCGTATCCAGCAGGTGGTTCTGGGGAGTGGATCAGGTGGTTCCGGCGTGTCCGGAACTTGGTTCTGGCAAGTCTGAGAGGTGGTTCCGGCATGCCCGACATGTGATTCCGGAGTGTTCGCCCAGTGGTTCCGGCGTAGCCGGCAGGTCATTTTGCATGTCCGGTGGTGGTTCCGGCGAGTCGAGCCGGTGGTTCCGGCGTGTCCAGCAGGTGTTTCCGATCTGTCCGGCAGGTGGTTCTGGCGTGACCGGCACGAGGTTTTGGCACGTCTGAGAGTTGGTTCCAGCATGCCCGACAGGTGATTCCGCAGTGTCCGCCACGTGGTTCTGGCGTACCCGGCAGGTGATTTTGGCGTGTCTGGCAGGTGTTTCTTGCAAGTCGAGCATTTCGCTCAGGCATGATCAGCAGGTGCTTCCGGCGTGTCCTGCACGTGGTTCTGGTGTGTCTGAGAGCTGGTTCTTGCATGTCCGGCAGATGATTCCGGAGTGTCCACCAAGTGGTTGTGGCATACCCGGCACGTGATTTTAGCGTGTCAGGTAGGTGGTTCCAGCGAGTCGAGTAGGTGGTTCCGGAGTGCTCGGCAGGTGGTTCAGGCGGGTCTGGCAGGTGGTTTCGGTCTGTTCGGGGTGTGGTTCCGGCATCTCAGGCACATGGTTATGGCACGTCTCATAGGTGGTTCCGGCCGGCCCGACAGGTGTTTCCATGGTGTCCGCCAAGTGGTTCTGGCATAGCTGGCAGGTGATGTTGGCGTGACCGGCAGGTGGTTCCAGCCAGCCCGGCAGGTGATTCCGAAGAGTTCACCAAATGGTTGTGGCGTAGCCGGCAGGTGATTTTGGCGTGTCCAGCAGGTGGTTTTGGCGAGTCGAGCAGGTGGTTCTGGAGTGCTCGGCAGGTGCTTCCAGTGTCATTGGCATGTAGTTCCGTCATGTCTGAGAGGTGGCTCCGCCATGCCCGGCAGATGATTCCGGAGTATTCGCCAAGTGGTTCTGGCATAGCCGGCAGGTGATTTTGCAATGCCGGCAATGGTTCCGGCGAGTCGAGCCGGTGGTTCCGCCATGTCCGGCAGGTGGTTCCGGCATGCCCCGCAGGTGATTCCGGAGTGTCCAGCATGTGGTTCTGGCACCTCTGTGAGGTGGTTCCGGCATGCCTGGCAGGTGATACTGGAGTGTCTGGCATTTGGTTCTGGCACCTCTGAGAGGAGGTTCCGGAATGCCTGGCATGTGATTCCGGAGTGTCTGCCGAGTGGTTCTGGCGTAGCCGGCAGTTGATTTTGGCGTGTCCACTAGGTGGTTCTGGGGAGTGGATCAGCTGGTTCCAGCATACTCGGCAGGTGGTACCGGCGTGTCCAGAACATGGTTCTGGCAAGTCTGAGAGGTGGTTCCGGCACGCCCGACAGGTGATTCCGGAGCTTCCGCCAAGTTTTTCTGGCGTACCCGGCAGGTGATTTTGGCATCTCTGACAGGTGTATCTTGCGAGTCGAGCAGGTGGCTCAGGCATGCTCAGCTGGTGCTTCCAGCGCCTCTGGCACGTGGTTCTCGTGTGTCTGAGAGCTTGTTCCGGCATGCCCGGCAGGTGATTCCGGAGTGTCCGGCATGTGGTTATGGTATACCTGGCAGGTGATTTTGGCATGTCAGTAAGTTGGTTCTGGCTAGTTGAGCAGGTGGATCAGGCGTGCTCGCCAGGGGGTTCAGGCGGGTCTGGCAGGTTGTTTCGGTCTGTTCGGGGAGTGGTTCCGGAATCTCAGGCTCATGGTTCTGGCACGTCTGAGAGGTGGTTCCGGCCGGCCCGACAGGTGTTTCCATGGTGTCCTCCAAGTGGTTCTGGCATAGCTGGCAGGTGATGTTGGCGTGACCGGCAGGTGGTTCCAGCAAGCCCGGCAGGTGATTCCGAAGTGTTCACCAAATGGTTGTGGCGTAGCGGGAAGGTGATTTTGGCGTGTCCATCAGGTGGTTTTGGCGAGTCGAGCAGGTGGTTCTGGCGTGCTCGGCAGGTGCTTCCGGTGTCATTGTCATGTGGTTCCGGCATGTCTGAGAGGTGGTTCCGCCATGCCCGGCAGGTGATTCCGGAGTGTTCGCCAAGTGGTTCTGGCGTAGCCGGCAGATGATTTTGCATGTCCGGCAATGGTTCCGGCGAGTCGAGCCGGTGTTTCCGGCATGTCCGGCAGGTGGTTCCGGCATGCCCGGCAGGTGATTCCGGAGTGTCCGGCATGTGGTTCTGGCACCTCTGAGAGGTGGTTCCGGCATGCCCGGCAGGTGATACCGGAGTGTCCGGCATGTGGTTCTGGCACCTCTGAGAGGTTGCTCTGGCATGCCCGGCAGGTGATACCGGAGTGTCCGGCATTTGGTTCTGGCACCTCTGAGATGTGGTTCCGGGATGACTGGCATGTGATTCCGGAGTGTCTGCCGAGTGGTTCTGGCGTGTCCAGCAGGTGTTTCCGGTCTGTCCCTCAGGTGGTTGTGGCGTGTCCGGCACGAGGTTCTGGCATGTCTGAGAGTTGGTTCCGGCATGCCCGACAGGTGATTCCGGAGTGTCCGCCACGTGGTTCTGGAGTGGCTGAAAGGTGATGTTGGCGTGACCGGCAGGTGTTTCCAGCCAGCCCGGCAGGTGATTCCGGAGTGTCTGCCGAGTGGTTCTGGCGTAGCCGGCAGGTGATTTTGGCGTGTCAAGCAGGTGGTTCCGGCGAGCTCGGCAGGTGGTTCCGGCATGTCCGGAACATGGTTCTGGCAAGTCTGAGAGATGGTTCCGGCATGCCCGGCAGGTGAGTCCGGAGTGTCCGGCATGTGGTTCTGGCAACTCTGAGAGGTGGTTCCGTCATGCCCGGCTGTTGGTTACGGCGTGTCTGCCGAGTGCTTCTGGCGTAGCCGGCAGGTGATTCTGGCGTATCCAGCAGGTGGTTCTGGGGAGTGGATCAGGTGGTTCCGGCATACTCGGCAGGTGGTACCGGCGTGTCCGGAACATGGTTCTGGCAAGTCTGAGAGGTGGTTGTGGCATGCCCGACAGGTGATTCCGGAGTGTTCGCCAAGTGGTTCTGGCGTAGCCGGCAGGTCATTTCGCATGTCCGGTGGTGGTTCCGGCGAGTCGAGCCGGTGGTTCCGGCGTTTCCAACAGGTGTTTCCGGTCTGTCCGGCAGGTGGTTCTGGCGTGACCGGCACGAGGTTGTGGCACGTCTGAGAGTTGGTTCCGGCATGCCCGACAGGTGATTCCAGAGTGTCCGGCATGTGGTTCTGGCACCTCTGAGAGGTGGTTCCGGCATGCCCGGCAGGTGGTTCCGGAGTGTCTGCCGAGTGGTTCTGGCGTAGCCGGCAGGTGATTTTGCCGTGTCCAGCAGGTGGTTTTGGCGAGTCGAGCAGGTGGTTCTGGCGTGCTCGGCAGGTGCTTCCGGTGTCATTGGCATGTGGTTCCGGCATGTCTGAGAGGTGGTTCCGCCATGCCCGGCAGGTGATTCCGGAGTGTTCGCCAAGTGGTTCTGGCGTAGCCGGCAGGTGATTTTGCATGTCCGGCAATGGTTCCGGCGAGTCGAGCCGGGGGTTCCGGCATGTCCAGCAGGTTGTTCCGGCATGCCCGGAAGGTGATTCCGGAGTGTCCGGCATGTGGTTCTGGCACCTCTGAGAGGTGGTTCCGGCATGCCCGGCAGTTGGTTACGGAGTGTCTGCCGAGTGGTTCTGGAGCAGCCGGCAGGTGATTCGGGCGTATCCAGCAGGTGGTTCTGGGGAGTGGATCAGGTGGCTCCAGCATACTAGGCAGGTGGTACCGACGTGTCCGGAACATGGTTCTCGCAAGTCTGAGAGGTGGTTCCGGCATGCCCGACAGGTGATTCCGGAGTGTTCGCCAAGTGGTTCTGGCGTAGCCGGTAGGTCATTTTGCATGTCCGGCGGTGGTTCCGGCGAGTCGAGCCGGTGGTTCCAGCGTGTCCGGCAGGTGGTTCTGTCGTGACCGGCATGAGGTTCTGGCATGTCTGAGAGTTGTTTCCGGCATGACCGACAGGTGATTCCGGAGTGTCCGCCACATGGTTCTGGCGTACCCGGCAGGTGATTTTGGCGTGTCTGGCAGGTGTTTCTGGCAAGTCGAGCATTTGGCTCAGGCATGATCAGCAGGTGCTTCCGGCGTGTCTGGCACGTGGTTCTGGTGTGTCTGAGAGCTGGTTCTGGCTTGTCCGGCAGATGATTCCGGAGTGTCCACCAAGTGGTTGTGGCATACCCGGCAGGTGATTTTAGCGTGTCAGGTAGGTGGTTCCAGCGAGTCGAGTAGGTGGTTCCGGCGTGCTCGGCAGGTGGTTCAGGCGGGTCTGGCAGGTGGTTTCGGTCTGTTCGGGGTGTGGTTCCGGCATCTCAGGCACATGGTTCTGGCACGTCTGATAGGTGGTTCCGGCCGGCCCGACAGGTGTTTCCATGGTGTCAGCCAAGTGGCTCTGACATAGCTGGCAGGTGATTTTGGCGTGACCGACAGGTGGTTCCAGCCAGCCCGGCAGGTGATTCCGAAGTGTTCACCAAATGGTTGTGGCGTAGCCGGAAGGTGATTTTGGCGTGTCCAGCAGGTGGTTTTGGCGAGTCGAGCAGGTGGTTCTGGCGTGCTCGGCAGGTGCTTCCGGTGTCATTGGCATGTGGTTCCGGCATGTCTGAGAGGTGGTTCCGCCATGCCCGGCAGGCGATTACGGAGTGTTCCGCACGTGGTTCTGGCATAGCTGGCAGGTGATTTTGCATGTCCGGCAATGGTTCCGGCGAGTCGAGCCGGTGTTTCCGGCATGTCCGGCAGGTCGTTCGGGCATGCCCGGCAGGTGATTCCGGAGTGTCCGGCAGGTGGTTCTGGCACTTCTGAGAGGTGGTTCCTGCATGCCCGGCAGGTGATACCGGAGTGTTCGCCAAGTGGTTCTGGCGTAGCCGGCAGGTGATTTTGCATGTCCGGCAATGGTTCCGGCGAGTCGAGCCGGTGGTTCCGGAATGTCCGGCAGGTGGTTCCGGCATGCCCGGCAGGTGATTCCGGAGTGTCCGGCATGTGGTTCTGGCACCTCTGAGAGGTGGTTCCGGCATGCATGTCAGGTGATACCGGAGTGTCCAGCATTTGGTTATGGCAAGTCTGAGAGGTGGTTCCGGCATGCCCGACAGGTGATTCCGGAGTGTCCGCCACATGGTTCTGGCGTACCCGGCAGGTGATTTTGGCATGTCCGACAGGTGTTTCTTGTGAGTCGAGCAGGTGGCTCAGGCATGCTCAGCTGGTGCTTCCGGCGTCTCTGGCACGTGGTTCTGGTGTGTCTGAGAGCTGGTTCTGGCATCTCCGGCAGATGATTCCGGAGTGTCCACCAAGTGTTTCTGGTATACCTGGCAGGTGAATTTGGCGTGTCAGGAAGGTGGTTCCGGGTAGTTGAGCAGGTGGTTCAGGCGTGCTCGCCAGGGGTTTCAGGTGGGTCGGGCAGGTGGTTTCGGGCTGTTCGGGGAGTGGTTCCGGCATCTCAGGCACATGGTTCTGGCACGTCTGAGAGGTGGTTCCGGCCGGCCCGACAGGTGTTTCCGGAGTGTCCGCCAAGTGGTTCTGGCGTAGCTGAAAGGTGATGTTGGCGTGACCGGCAGGTGGTTCCAGCCAGCCCGGCAGGTGATTCCGGAGTGTCTGCCGAGTGGTTCAGGCGTAGCCGGCAGCTGATTTTGGCGTGTCCAGCAGGTGGTTTTGGCGAGTCGAGCAGTTGGTTCTGGCGTGCTCGGCAGGTGCTTCCAGTGTCTTTGGCATGTGGTTACGGCATGTCTGAGAGGTGGTTCCGCCATGCCCGGCAGGTGATTCTGGAGTGTTTGCCAAGTGGTTCAGGCGTAGCCGGCAGGTGATTTTGCACGTCCGGCAATGGTTCCGGCGAGTCGAGCCGGTGGTTTCGGCATGTCCAGCAGGTGATTCCGGCATGCCCGGCAAGTGATTCCGGAGTGTCCGGCATGTGGTTCTGGCACCTCTGTGAGGTGGTTCCGGCATGCCCGGCAGGTGGTTCCGGAGTGCCTGCCGAGTGGTTCTGGCGTAGTCGGCAGGTGATTCTGGCATGTCCAGCAGGTGGTTCTGGAGAGTGGATCAGCTGGTACCGGCATACTCGGCAGGTGGTACCGGCGTGTCCAGAACATGGTTCTGGCAAGTCTGAGAGGTGGTTCCGGCATGCCCGACAGTTGATTCCGGAGTGTTCGCCAACTGGTTCTGGCGTAGCCGGCAGGTCATTTTGCATTTCCGGCGGTGGTTCCGGCGAGTCGAGCCGCTGGTTCCGGCATGTCCGGCAGGTGATTCCGGCATGTCCAGCAGGTGGTTCCGGCATGCCCGGCAGGTGCTTCCGTAGTGTCCGGCATGTGGTTCTGGCACCTCTGAGAGGTGGTTCCGGCATGCCCGGCAGGTGATGCCGGAGTCTCCAGCATCTGGTTCTGGGACCTCTGAGAGGTGGTTCCGGAATGCCTGGCATGTGATTCCAGAGTGTCTGCCGAGTTGTTCTGGCATAGCCGGCAGTTGACTTTTGCGTGTCCACTAGGTTGTTCTGGGGAGTGGATCAGCTGGTTCCGGCATACTCGGCAGGTGGTACCGGCGTGTCCAGAACATGGTTCTGGCAAGTCTGAGAGGTGGTTCCGGCCGGCCCGACAGGTGTTTCCGGAGTGTCCGCCAAGTGGTTCTGGCGTAGCTGAAAGGGGATTCTGGCGTGTCCAGCAGGTGGTTCTGGGGAGTGGATCAGGTGGTTCCGGCATACTCGGCAGGTGGTACCGGCGTGTCCGGAACATGGTTCTGGAAAGTCTGAGAGGTGGTTCCCGCATGCCCGACAGTTGATTCCGGAGTGTCTGCCGAGTGGTTCTGGCTTGGCCGGCAGGTGATTTTGGCGTGTCCAGCAGGTGGTTTTGGCGAGTCGAGCAGGTGGTTCTGGCGTGCTCGGCAGGTGCTTCCGGTGTCACTGGCATGTGGTTCCGGCATGTCTGAGAGGTGGTTCCGCCATGCCCGGCAGGTGATTCTGGAGTGTTCGCCAAGTGGTTCTGGCGTAGCCGGCAGGTGATTTTGCATGTCCGGCAATGGTTCCGGCGAGTCGAGCCGGTGGTTCCGGCGTGTCCGGCAGGTGGTTCCGGCATGCCCGGCAGGTGATTCCGGAGTGTCCGGCATGTGGTTCTGGCACCTCTGAGAGGTTGCTCTGGCATGCCCGGCAGGTGATACCGGAGTGTCCGGAACATGGTTCTGGCACCTCTGAGAGGTGGTTCCGGGATGCCTGGCATGTGATTCCGGAGTGTCTGCCGAGTGGTTCTGGCGTGTCCAGCAGGTGTTTCCGGTCTGTCCGGCAGGTGGTTGTGGCGTGTCCGGCACGAGGTTCTGGCACGTCTGAGAGTTGGGTCCGGCATGCCCGACAGGTGATTCCGGAGTGTCCGCCACGTGGTTCTGGCGTACCCGGCAGGTGATTTTGGCGTGTCCGGCAGGTGTTTCTTGCAAGTCGAGCATTTGGCTCAGGCATGATCAGCAGGTGCTTCCGGCGTGTCTGGCACGTGGTTCTGGTGTGTCTGAGAGCTGGTTCTGGCATGTCCGGCAGATGATTCCGGAGTGTCCACCAAGTGGTTGTGGCATACCCGGCAGGTGATTTTAGCGTGTCAGGTAGGTGGTTCCAGCGAGTCGATTAGGTGGTTCCGGCGTGCTCGTCAGGTGGTTCAGGCGGGTCTGGCAGGTGGTTTCGGTCTGTTCGGGGTGTGGTTCCGGCATCTCAGGCACATGGTTCTGGCACGTCTGATAGGTGGTTCCGGCCGGCCCGACAGGTGTTTCCATGGTGTCCGCCAAGTGGTTCTGGCATAGCTGGCAGGTGATTTTGGCGTGACCGGCAGGTGGTTCCAGCCAGCCCGGCAGGTGATTCCGAAGAGTTCACCAAATGGTTGTGGGGTAGCCGGCAGGTGATTTTGGCGTGTCCAGCAGGTGGTTTTGGCGAGTCGAGCAGGTGGTTTCGGCGAGCTCGGCAGGTGGTACCGGCGTGTCCGGAACATGCTTCTGGCACGTCTGAGAGATGGTTCCGGCATGCCAGGCAGGTGATTCCGGAGTGTCCGGCATGTGGTTCTGGCACCTCTGAGATGTGGTTCCGGCATGCCCGACAGGTGATTCAGGAGTGTTCGCCAAGTGGTTCTGGCGTAGCCGGCAGGTCATTTTGCATGTCCGGCGGTGGTTCCGGCGAGTCGAACCGGTGGTTCCGGCGTAGCCGGCAGTTGATTTTGGCGTGTCCACTAGGTGGTTCTGCGGAGTGGATCAGCTGGTTCCGGCATACTCGGCAGGTGGTACCGGCGTGTCCAGAACATGGTTCTGGCAAGTCTGAGAGGTGGTTCCGGCACGCCCGACAGGTGATTCCGGAGCGTCCGCCAAGTGTTTCTGGCGTACCCGGCAGGTGATTTTGGCATGTCCGACAGGTGTTTCTTGCGAGTCGAGCTGGTGGCTCAGGCATGCTCAGCTAGTGCTTCCGGCGTCTCTGGCACGTGGTTCTGGTGTGTCTGAGAGCTGGTTCTGGCATGTCCGGCAGATGATTCCGGAGTGTCCACCAAGTGGTTCTGGTATACCTGGCAGGTGATTTTGGCGTGTCAGGAAGGTGGTTCCGGCTGGTTGAGCAGGTGGATCAGGCGTGCTCGCCAGGGGGTTCAGGCGGGCCTGGCAGGTGGTTTCGGTCAGTTCGGGGAGTGGTTCCGGCATCTCAGGCACATGGTTCTGGCACGTCTGAGAGGTGGTTCCGGCCGGCCCGACAGGTGTTTCCGGAGTGTCCGCCAAGTGGTTCTGGCGTAGCTGAAAGGTGATGTTGGCGTGACCGGCAGGTGGTTCCAGCCAGCCCGGCAGGTGATTCCGGAGTGTCTGCCGAGTGGTTCTGGCGTAGCCGGCAGGTGATTTTGGCGTGTCCAGCAGGTGGTTTTGGCGAGTCGAGCAGGTGGTTCTGGCGTGCTCGGCAGGTGCTTCCGGTGTCATTGGCATGTGGTTCCGGCATGTCTGAGAGGTGGTTCCGCCATGCCCGGCAGGTGATTCTGGAGTGTTCGCCAAGTGGTTCTGGCGTAGCCGGCAGGTGATTTTGCATGTCCGGCAATGGTTCCGGCGAGTCGAGCCGGTGGTTCCGGCATGTCCGGTAAGTGGTTCCGGCATGCCCGGCAGGTGATTCCGGAGTGTTCGCCAAGTGGATCTGGAGTAGCCGGCAGGTCATTTTGCATGTCCGGCGGTGGTTCCGGCGATTCGAGACGGTGGTTCCGGCGTAGACGGCAGTTGATTTTGGCGTGTCCACTAGGTGGTTCTGGGGAGTGGATCAGCTGGTTCCGGCATACTCGGCAGGTGGTACCGGCGTGTCCAGAACATGGTTCTGGCAAGTCTGAGAGGTGGTTCCAGCACGCCCGACAGGTGATTCCGGAGCGTCCGCCAAGTGTTTCTGGCGTACGCGGCAGGTGATTTTGGCATGTTCGACAGGTGTTTCTTGCGAGTCGAGCAGGTGGCTCAGGCATGCTCAGCTGGTGCTTCCGTCATCTCTGGCAGGTGGTTCTGGTGTGTCTGAGAGCTGGTTCTGGCATGTCCGGCAGGTGATTCCGGAGTGTCCGGCATGTGGTTCTGGCACCTCTGAGAGGTGGTTCCGGCATGCCCGGCAGGTGATACCGGAGTGTCTGCCGAGTGGTTCTGGCACCTCTGAGAGGTGGTTCCGGCATGCCCAGCAGGTGATTCCGGAGTGTCCGGCATGTGGTTCTGGCACCTCTGTGAGTTGGTTCTGGCATGCCCGGCAGGTGATACCGGAGTGTCTGCCGAGTGGTTCTGGCACCTCTGAGAGGTGGTTCCGGCCGGCCGGAGAGGTGTTTCCGGAGTGTCCGCCAAGTTGTTCTGGCGTAGCTGAAAGGTGATGTTGGCGTGACCGGCAGGTGGTTCAGGCAGCCCGGCAGGTGATTCTGGAGTGTCTGCCGTGTGGTTTTGGCGTAGCTGGCAGGTGATTTTGGCGTGTCCAGCAGGTGGTTCTGGCGAGCTCGGCAGGTGGTACCAGCGTGTCCGGAACATGGTTCTGGCACGTCTGAGAGATGGTTCCGGCATGCCCGGCAGGTGATTCGGGAGTGTCCGGCAAGTGGTTCCGGCACCTCTGAGAGGTGGTTCTGGCATGCCCGGCAGGTGATTCCGGAGTGTCCAGCATGTGGTTCTGGCACCTCTGAGAGGTGGCTCCGATATGCCCGGCCTGTGATACCGGAGTGTCCAGCATTTGGTTCTGGCACCTCTGAGAGGTGGTTCCGGAATGCCTGGCATGTGATTCCGGAGTGTCTGCCGAGTGGTTCTGGCATAGCCGGCGGTGATTTTGGCGTGTCCAGCAGGTGGTTCCGGCGAGCTCAGCAGGTGTTTCCGGCATGTCCGGACATGGTTCTGGCACGACTGAGAGATGGTTCCGGCATGCCCGACAGGTGATTCCGGAGTGTCCGGCATGTGGTTCTGGCACCTCTGACAGGTGGTTCCGGCATGCCCGGCAGTTGGTTATGGAGTGTCTGCCGAGTGGTTCTGGAGTAGCCAGCAGGTGATTCTGGCGTATCCAGCAGGTGGTTCTGGGGAGTGGATCAGGTGGTTCCGGCGTGTCCGGAACTTGGTTCTGGCAAGTCTGAGAGGTGGTTCCGGCATGCCCGACATGTGATTCCGGAGTGTTCGCCCAGTGGTTCCGGCGTAGCCGGCAGGTCATTTTGCATGTCCGGTGGTGGTTCCGGCGAGTCGAGCCGGTGGTTCCGGCGTGTCCAGCAGGTGTTTCCGATCTGTCCGGCAGGTGGTTCTGGCAGTGACCGGCACGAGGTTTTGGCACGTCTGAGAGTTGGTTCCAGCATGCCCGACAGGTGATTCCGCAGTGTCCGCCACGTGGTTCTGGCGTACCCGGCAGGTGATTTTGGCGTGTCTGGCAGGTGTTTCTTGCAAGTCGAGCGTTTCGCTCAGGCATGATCAGCAGGTGCTTCCGGCGTGTCCTGCACGTGGTTCTGGTGTGTCTGAGAGCTGGTTCTTGCATGTCCGGCAGATGATTCCGGAGTGTCCACCAAGTGGTTGTGGCATACCCAGCACGTGATTTTAGCGTGTCAGGTAGGTGGTTCCAGCGAGTCGAGTAGGTGGTTCCGGAGTGCTCGGCAGGTGGTTCAGGCGGGTCTGGCAGGTGGTTTCGGTCTGTTCGGGGTGTGGTTCCGGCATCTCAGGCACATGGTTATGGCACGTCTCATAGGTGGTTCCGGCCGGCCCGACAGGTGTTTCCATGGTGTCCGCCAAGTGGTTCTGGCATAGCTGGCAGGTGATGTTGGCGTGACCGGCAGGTGGTTCCAGCCAGCCCGGCAGGTGATTCCGAAGACTTCACCAAATGGTTGTGGCGTAGCCGGCAGGTGATTTTGGCGTGTCCAGCAGGTGGTTTTGGCGAGTCGAGCAGGTGGTTCTGGAGTGCTCGGCAGGTGCTTCCAGTGTCATTGGCATGTAGTTCCGTCATGTCTGAGAGGTGGCTCCGCCATGCCCGGCAGGTGATTCCGGAGTGTTCGCCAAGTGGTTCTGGCGTAGCCGGCAGGTGATTTTGCAATGCCGGCAATGGTTCCGGCGAGTCAAGCCGGTGGTTCCGCCATGTCCGGCAGGTGGTTCCGGCATGCCCCGCAGGTGATTCCGGAGTGTCCAGCATGTGGTTCTGGCACCTCTGAGAGGAGGTTCCGGAATGCCTGGCATGTGATTCCGGAGTGTCTGCCGAGTGGTTCTGGCGTAGCCGGCAGTTGATTTTGGCGTGTCCACTAGGTGGTTCTGGGGAGTGGATCAGCTGGTTCCAGCATACTCGGCAGGTGGTACCGGCGTGTCCAGAACATGGTTCTGGCAAGTCTGAGAGGTGGTTCCGGCACGCCCGACAGGTGATTCCGGAGCTTCCGCCAAGTTTTTCTGGCGTACCCGGCAGGTGATTTTGGCATGTCTGACAGGTGTATCTTGCGAGTCGAGCAGGTGGCTCAGGCATGCTCAGCTGGTGCTTCCAGCGCCTCTGGCACGTGGATCTCGTGTGTCTGAGAGCTTGTTCCGGCATGCCCGGCAGGTGATTCCGGAGTGTCCGGCATGTGGTTATGGTATACCTGGCAGGTGATTTTGGCATGTCAGTAAGTTGGTTCTGGCTAGTTGAGCAGGTGGATCAGGCGTGCTCGCCAGGGGGTTCAGGCGGGTCTGGCAGGTTGTTTCGGTCTGTTCGGGGAGTGGTTCCGGAATCTCAGGCTCATGGTTCTGGCACGTCTGAGAGGTGGTTCCGGCCGGCCCGACAGGTGTTTCCATGGTGTCCTCCAAGTGGTTCTGGCATAGCTGGCAGGTGATGTTGGCGTGACCGGCAGGTGGTTCCAGCAAGCCCGGCAGGTGATTCCGAAGTGTTCACCAAATGGTTGTGGCGTAGCGGGAAGGTGATTTTGGCGTGTCCATCAGGTGGTTTTGGCGAGTCGAGCAGGTGGTTCTGGCGTGCTCGGCAGGTGCTTCCGGTGTCATTGTCATGTGGTTCCGGCATGTCTGAGAGGTGGTTCCGCCATGCCCGGCAGGTGATTCCGGAGTGTTCGCCAAGTGGTTCTGGCGTAGCCGGCAGATGATTTTGCATGTCCGGCAATGGTTCCGGCGAGTCGAGCCGGTGTTTCCGGCATGTCCGGCAGGTGGTTCCGGCATGCCCGGCAGGTGATTCCGGAGTGTCCGGCATGTGGTTCTGGCACCTCTGAGAGGTGGTTCCGGCATGCCCGGCAGGTGATACCGGAGTGTCCGGCATGTGGTTCTGGCGCCTCTGAGAGGTTGCTCTGGCATGCCCGGCAGGTGATACCGGAGTGTCCGGCATTTGGTTCTGGCACCTCTGAGATGTGGTTCCGGGATGACTGGCATGTGATTCCGGAGTGTCTGCCGAGTGGTTCTGGCGTGTCCAGCAGGTGTTTCCGGTCTGTCCCTCAGGTGGTTGTGGCGTGTCCGGCACGAGGTTCTGGCATGTCTGAGAGTTGGTTCCGGCATGCCCGACAGGTGATTCCGGAGTGTCCGCCACGTGGTTCTGGAGTGGCTGAAAGGTGATGTTGGCGTGACCGGCAGGTGTTTCCAGCCAGCCCGGCAGGTGATTCCGGAGTGTCTGCCGAGTGGTTCTGGCGTAGCCGGCAGGTGATTTTGGCGTGTCCAGCATGTGGTTCCGGCGAGCTCGGCAGGTGGTACCGGCGTGTCTGGATCATGGTTCTGGCACGTCTGAGAGATGGTTCCGGCTTGCCCGGCAGGTGATTTTGGAGTGTCCGGCATGTGGTTCTGGCACCTCTGAGAGGTGGTTCCGGCATGCCCGGCAGGTGATACCGGAGTGTCCGGCATGTGGTTCTGGCACCTCTGAGAGGTTGCTCTGGCATGCCCGGCAGGTGATACCGGAGTGTCCGGCATTTGGTTCTGGCACCTCTGAGATGTGGTTCCGGGATGACTGGCATGTGATTCCGGAGTGTCTGCCGAGTGGTTCTGGCGTGTCCAGCAGGTGTTTCCGGTCTGTCCCTCAGGTGGTTGTGGCGTGTCCGGCACGAGGTTCTGGCATGTCTGAGAGTTGGTTCCGGCATGCCCGACAGGTGATTCCGGAGTGTCCGCCACGTGGTTCTGGAGTGGCTGAAAGGTGATGTTGGCGTGACCGGCAGGTGTTTCCAGCCAGCCCGGCAGGTGATTCCGGAGTGTCTGCCGAGTGGTTCTGGCGTAGCCGGCAGGTGATTCTGGCGTATCCAGCAGGTGGTTCTGGGGAGTGGATCAGGTGGCTCCAGCATACTAGGCAGGTGGTACCGACGTGTCCGGAACATGGTTCTCGCAAGTCTGAGAGGTGGTTCCGGCATGCCCGACAGGTGATTCCGGAGTGTTCGCCAAGTGGTTCTGGCGTAGCCGGTAGGTCATTTTGCATGTCCGGCGGTGGTTCCGGCGAGTCGAGCCGGTGGTTCCAGCGTGTCCGGCAGGTGGTTCTGTCGTGACCGGCACGAGGTTCTGGCATGTCTGAGAGTTGGTTCCGGCATGACCGACAGGTGATTCCGGAGTGTCCGCCACATGGTTCTGGCGTACCCGGCAGGTGATTTTGGCGTGTCTGGCAGGTGTTTCTGGCAAGTCGAGCATTTGGCTCAGGCATGATCAGCAGGTGCTTCCGGCGTGTCTGGCACGTGGTTCAGGTGTGTCTGAGAGCTGGTTCTGGCTTGTCCGGCAGATGATTCCGGAGTGTCCACCAAGTGGTTGTGGCATACCCGGCAGGTGATTTTAGCGTGTCAGGTAGGTGGTTCCAGCGAGTCGAGTAGGTGGTTCCGGCGTGCTCGGCAGGTGGTTCAGGCGGGTCTGGCAGGTGGTTTCGGTCTGTTCGGGGTGTGGTTCCGGCATCTCAGGCACATGGTTCTGGCACGTCTGATAGGTGGTTCCGGCCAGCCCGACAGGTGTTTCCACGGTGTCAGCCAAGTGGCTCTGGCATAGCTGGCAGGTGATGTTGGCGTGACCGGCAGGTGGTTCCAGCCAGCCCGGCAGGTGATTCCGAAGTGTTCACCAAATGGTTGTGGCGTAGCCGGAAGGTGATTTTGGCGTGTCCAGCAGGTGGTTTTGGCGAGTCGAGCAGGTGGTTCTGGCGTGCTCGGCAGGTGCTTCCGGTGTCATTGGCATGTGGTTCCGGCATGTCTGAGAGGTGGTTCCGCCATGCCCGGCAGGCGATTACGGAGTGTTCCGCACGTGGTTCTGGCATAGCTGGCAGGTGATTTTGCATGTCCGGCAATGGTTCCGGCGAGTCGAGCCGGTGGTTCCGGCATGTCCGGCAGGTCGTTCGGGCATGCCCGGCAGGTGATTCCGGAGTGTCCGGCAGGTGGTTCTGGCACTTCTGAGAGGTGGTTCCTGCATGCCCGGCAGGTGATACCGGAGTGTTCGCCAAGTGGTTCTGGCGTAGCCGACAGGTGATTTTGCATGTCCGGCAATGGTTCCGGCGAGTCGAGCCGGTGGTTCCGGAATGTCCGGCAGGTGGTTCCGGCATGCGCGGCAGGTGATTCCGGAGTGTCCGGCATGTGGTTCTGGCACCTCTGAGAGGTGGTTCCGGCATGCATGTCAGGTGATACCGGAGTGTCCAGCATTTGGTTATGGCAAGTCTGAGAGGTGGTTCCGGCATGCCCGACAGGTGATTCCGGAGTGTTCGGCAAGTGGTTCTCGCGTAGCCGGCAGGTCATTTTGCATGTCCGGCCTTGGTTCCGGCGAGTCGAGCCGGTCGTTCCGGGCTGTCAAGCAGGTGGTTCCGGTCTGTCCGGCAGGTGGTTCTGGCGTCTCCGGCACGAATTTTTGGCACGTCTGATAGTTGGTTCCGGCATGCCCGACAGGTGATTCCGGAGTGTCCGCCACGTGTTTCTGGCGTACCCGGCAGGTCATTTTGGCGTTTCTGGCAGGTGTTTCTTGCAAGTCGAGCATTTGGCTCAGGCATGATCAGCAGCTGCTTTCGGAGTGTCCGGCCCGTGGTTCTGGTGTGTCTGAGAGCTGGTTCTGGCATGTCTGGCAGATGATTCCGGAGTGTCCACCAAGTGGTTGTGGCATACCCGGAAGGTGATTTTAGCGTGTCAGGTAGGTGGTTCCGGCGAGTCGAGTAGGTGGTTCCGGCGTGCTCGGCCGGTGGTTCAGGCGGGTCTGGCAGGTGGTTTCGGTCTGTTCGGGGTGTGGTTCCGGCATCTCAGGCACATGGTTCTGGTACGTCTGATAGGTGGTTCCGGCCGGCTCGACAGGTGTTTCCATGGTGTCCGCCAAGTGGTTCTGGCATAGCTGGCAGGTGATGTTGGCGTGACCGGCAGGTGGTTCCAGACATTCCTGCAGGTGATTCCGAAGAGTTCACCAAATGGTTGTGGCGTAGCCGGCAGGTGATTTTGGCGTGTCAGGAAGGTGGTTCCGGCTAGTTGAGCAGGTGGATCAGGCGTGCTCGGCATGGGGTTCAGGCGGGTCTGGCAGGTGTTTTCGGTCTGTTCGGGGAGTGGTTCCGGCATCTCAGGCTCATGGTTCTGGCACGTCTGAGAGGTGGTTCCGGCATGTCCGGCAGGTTGTTCCAGCATGCCCGTCAGGTGATTCCGGAGTGTCCGGCATGTGGTTCTGGCACCTCTGAGAGGTGGTTCCGGCATTCCCGGCAGGTGATACCGGAGTGTCCCGCATTTGGTTCTGGCACCTCTGAGAGGTGGTTCCGGAATGCCTGGCATGTGATTCCGGAGTGTCTGCCGAGTGGTTCTGGCGTTGCCGGCAGTTGATTTTGGCGTGTCCACTAGGTGGTTCTGGGCAGTGGATCAGCTGGTTCCGGCATACTCGGCAGGTGGTACCCGCGTGTCCAGAACATGGTTCTGGCAAGTCTGAGAGGTGGTTCCGGCACGCCCGACAGGTGATTCCGGAGCGTCCGCCAAGTGTTTCTGGCGTACCCGGCAGGTGACTTTGGCATGTCCGACAGGTGTTTCTTGCGAGTCGAGCAGGTGGCTCAGGCATGCTCAGCTGGTGCTTCCGGCGTCTCTGGCACGTGCTTCTGGTGTGTCTGAGAGCTGGATCTGGCATGTCCGGCAGATGATTCCGGAGTGTCCACCAAGTGGTTCTGGTATACCTGGCAGGTGATTTTAGCGTTTCCAGCAGGTGGTTCCGGCGAGCTCGGCAGGTGGTACCGGAGTGTCCGGAACATGTTTCTGGCACGTCTGAGACATGGTTCCGGCATGCCCGGCAGGTGATTCCGGAGTGTCGGGCATGTGGTTCTGGCACGTCTGAGAGGTGGTTCCGGCCGGCCGGAGAGGTGTTTCCGGAGTGTCCGCCAAGTGGTTCTGGCGTAGCTGAAAGGTGATGTTGGCGTGACTGGCAGGTGGTTCCAGCCAGCCCGGCAGGTGGTTCCGGAGTGTCTGCCGTGTGGTTCTGGCGTAGCCGGCAGGTGATTTTGGCGTGTCCAGCAGGTGGTTCCGGCGAGTTCGGTAGGTGGTATCAGCGTGTCCGGAACATGGTTCTGGCACGTCTGAGAGATGGTTCCGGCATGCCCGGCTGGTGATTCCGGAATGTCCGGCATATGGTTCTGGCACCTCTGAGAGGTGGTTCCCTCATGCCCGGCAGGTGATTCTGGAGTGTCCGGCATGTGGTTCTGGCACCTCTAAGAGGTGGTTACGGCATGCCCGGCAGGTGGTTCCGGAGTGTCTCCCGAGTGGTTCTGGCGTAGTCGGCAGGTGATTCTGGCGTGTCCAGCAGGTGGTTTTGGCGAGTCGAGCAGGTGGTTCTGGAGTGCTCGGCAGCTGCTTCCGGTGTCATTGGCATGCGGTTCTGGCATGTCTGAGAGGTGGTTCCGCAATGCCCGGCAGGTGATTCCGGAGTGTTCGCCAAGTGGTTCTGGCGTAGCCGGCAGGTGATTTTGCATGTCCGGCAATGGTTCCTGCGAGTCGAGCCGGTGGTTCCACCATGTCCAGCAGGTGGTTCCGGCCTGACCGGCAGGTGATTCCGGAGTGTCCGGCATGTGGTTCTGGCACCTCTGAGAGGTGGTTCCGGCATGCCTGGCCTGTGATTCGGGAGTGTCGGCCGAGTGGTTCTGGCGTAGCCGGCAGTTGATTTTTGCGTGTCCACTAGGTGGTTCTGGGGAGTGGATCAGCTGGTTCCGGCATACTCGGCAGGTGGTACCGGCGTGTCCAGAACATGGTTCTGGCAAGTCTGAGAGTTGGTTCTGGCACGCCCGACAGGTGATTCCGGAGCATCCGCCAAGTGTTTCTGGCGTACCCGGCAGGTGACTTTGGCATGTCCGACAGGTGTTTCTTGCGAGTCGAGCAGGTGGCTCAGGGATGCTCAGCTGGTACTTCCGGCGTCTCTGGCACGTGGTTCTGGTGTGTCTGAGAGCTGATTCTGGCATGTCCGGCAGATGATTCCGGAGTGTCCACCAAGTGGTTCTGGTATACCTGGCAGGTGATTTTAGCGTGTCCAGCAGGTGGTTCCGGCCAGCTCTGCAGGTGGTACCGGCGTGTCCGGAACATGCTTCTGGCACGTCTGAGAGATGGTTCCGGCATGCCCGGCAGGTGATTCCGGAGTGTAAGGCATGCGGTTCTGGCACCTCTGAGAGGTGGTTCCGGCATGCCCGACAGGTGATTCCGGAGTGTTCGCCAAGTGGTTCTGGCGTAGCCGGCAGGTCATTTTGCATGTCCGGCGGTGGTTCCGGCGAGTCGAGCCGGTGGTTCCGGCGTAGCCGGCAGTTGATTTTGGCGTGTCCACTAGGTGGTTCTGGGGTGTGGATCAGCTGGTTCCGGCATTCTCGGCAGGTGGTACCGGCGTGTCCAGAACATGGTTCTGGCAAGTCTGAGAGGTGGTTCCGGCACGCCCGACAGGTGATTCCGGAGCGTCCGCCAAGTGGTTCTGGCGTAGCCGGCAGCTGATTTTCCATGTCCGGCAATGGATCCGGCTAGTCGAGCCGGTGGTTCCGGCATACTCGGCAGGTGGTACCGGCATGTCCAGAACATGGTTCTGGCAAGTCTGAGAGGTGGTTCCGGCACGCCCGACAGGTGATTCCGGAGCGTCCGCCAAGTGCTTCTGGCGTACCCGGCAGGTGATTTTGGCATGTCCGACAGGTGTTTCTTGGGGGTCGAGCAGGTGGCTGAGGCATGCTCAGCTTGTGCTTCCGGCGTCTCTGGCACGTGCTTCCGGTGTGTCTGAGAGCTGGTTCTGGCATGTCTGGCAGATGATTCCGGAGTGTCCACCAAGTGGTTCTGGTAGACCTGGCAGGTGATTTTGGCGTGTCAGGAAGGTGGTTCCGGCTAGTTGAGCAGGTGGATCAGGCGTGCTCGCCAGGGGGTTCAGGCGGGTCTGGCAGGTGGTTTCGGTCTGTTCGGGGAGTGGTTCCGGCATCTCAGGCACATGGTTCTGGCACGTCTGAGAGGTGGTTCCGGCCGGCCCGACAGGTGTTTCCGCAGTGTCCGCCAAGTGGTTCTGGAGTGGCTGAAAGGTGATGTTGGCGTGACCGGCAGGTGGTTCCAGCCAGCCCGGCAGGTGATTCCGGAGTGTCTGCCGAGTGGTTCTGGCGTTGCCGGCAGTTGATTTTGGCGTGTCCACTAGGTGGTTCTGGGGAGTGGATCAGCTGGTTCCGGCATACTCGGCAGGTGGTACCGGCGTGTCCAGAACATGGTTCTGGCAAGTCTGAGAGGTGGTTCTGGGACGCCCGACAGGTGATTCCGGAGCGTCCGCCAAGTGTTTCTGGCGTACCCGGCAGGTGATTTTGGCATGTCCGACAGGTGTTTCTTGCGAGTCGAGCAGGTGGCTCAGGCATGCTCAGCTGGTGCTTCCGGCGTCTCTGGCACGTGGTTCTGGTGTGTCTGAGAGCTGGTTCTGGCATGTCCGGCAGATGATTCCGGAGTGTCCACCAAGTGGTTCTGGTATACCTGGCAGGTGATTTTGGCGACTCAGGAAGGTGGTTCCGGCTAGTTGAGCAGGTGGATCAGGCGTGCTCGCCAGGGGGTTCAGGCGGGTCTGTCAGGTGGTTTCGGTCTGTTCGGGGAGTGGTTCCGGCATCTCAGGCACATGGTTCTGGCACGTCTTAGAGGTGGTTCCGGCATGCCCGACAGGTGATTCCGGAGTGTTCGCCAAGTGGTTCTGGCATTGCCGGCAGGTGATTTTGCATGTCCGGCAATGGTTCCGGCGAGTCGAGACGGTGGTTCCGGCATGTCCGGCAGGTGATTCCGGAGTGTCCGGCATGTGGTTCTGGCACCTCTGAGAGGTGGTTCCGGCATGCCCCGCAGGTGATACCGGAGTGTCTGCCGAGTGGTTCTGGCACCTCTGAGAGGTGGTCCCGGCATGCCCAGCAGGTGATTCCGGAGTGTCCGGCATGTGGTTCTGGCACCTCTGTGAGTTGGTTCCGGCATGCCCGGCAGGTGATACCGGAGTGTCTGCCGAGTGGTTCTGGCACCTCTGAGACGTGGTTCCGGCCAGCCGGAGAGGTGTTTCCGGAGTGTCCGCCATGTGGTTCTTGCGTAGCTGAAAGGTGATGTTGGTGTGACCGGCAGGTGGTTCCAGCCAGCCCGGCAGGTGATTCTGGAGTGTCTGCCGTGTGGTTCTGGCGTAGCTGGCAGGTGATTTTGGCGTGTCCAGCAGGTGGTTCCGGCGAGCTCAGCAGGTGGTTCCGGCATGTCCGGAACATGGTTGTGGCACGTCTGAGAGATGGTTCCGGCATGCCCGACAGGTGATTCCGGAGTGTCCGGCATGTGGTTCTGGCACCTCTAGAGGTGGTTCCGGCATGCCCGGCAGTTGGTTATGGAGTGTCTGCCGAGTGGTTCTGGAGTAGCCGGCAGGTGATTTTGGCGTATCCAGCAGGTGGTTCTGGGGAGTGGATCAGGTGGTTCCGGCATACTCGGCAGGTGGTACCGGCGTGTCCGGAACTTGGTTCTGGCAAGTCTGAGAGGTGGTTCCGGCATGCCCAACAGGTGATTCCGGAGTGTTCGCCAAGTTTTTCTGGCGTAGCCGGCAGGTCATTTTGCATGTCCGATGCTGGTGCTGGCGAGTCGAGCCGGTGGTTCCGGCATGTCCGGCAGGTGGTTCCGGCATGCCCGGCAGGTGATTCCGGAGTGTCCGGCATGTGGTTCTGGCACCTCTGAGAGGTGGTTCCAGCATGCCCGGCAGGTGATACCGGAGTGTCCAGCATGTGGTTCTGGCACCTCTGAGAGGTTGCTCTGGCATGCCCGGCAGGTGATACCGGAGTGTCCGGCATTTGGTTCTGGCACCTCTGAGAAGTGGTTCCGGGATGCCTGGCATGTGATTCCGGAGTGTCTGCCGAGTGGTTCTGGCGTGTCCAGCAGGTGTTTCCGGTCTGTCCGGCAGGTGGTTGTGGCGTGTCCGGCACGAGGTTCTGGCACGTCTGAGAGTTGGTTCCGGCATGCACGACAGGTGATTCCGGAGTGTCCGCCACATGGTTCTGGCGTACCCGGCAGGTGATTTTGGCGTGTCTGGCAGGTGTTTCTTGCAAGTCGAGCATTTGGCTCAGGCATGATCAGCAGGTGCTTCCGGCGTGTCCAGCCCGTGGTTCTGGTTTGTCTGCGAGCTGGTTCTGGAATGTCCGGCAGATGATTCCGGAGTGTCCACCAAGTGGTTTTGGCATACCCGGCAGGTGATTTTAGCGTGTCAGGTAGGTGGTTCTGGCGAGTCGAATAGGTGGTTCCGGCGTGCTCGGCAGGTGGTTCAGGCGGGTCTGGCAGGTGGTTTTCGGTCTGTTCGGGGTGTGGTTCCGGCATCTCAGGCACATGGTTCTGGCACGTCTGATAGGTGGTTCCGTCCGGCCCGACAGGTGTTTCCATGGTGTCCGCCAAGTGGTTCTGGCATAGCTGGCAGGTGATGTTTTCGTGACCGGCAGGTGGTTCCAGCCAGCCCGGCAGGTGATTCCGTTGAGTTCACCAAATGGTTGTGGCGTAGCCGGAAGGTGATTTTGGCGTGTCCAGCAGGTGGTTTTGGCGAGTCAAGCAGGAGGGTCTGGCGTGCTCGGCAGGTGCTTCCAGTGTCATTGGCATGTGGTTCCGGCATGTCTGTAAGGTGGTTCCGCCATGCCCGGTAGGTGATTCCAGAGTGTTCGCCATGTGGTTCTGTCGTAGCCGGCAGGTGATTTTGCATGTCCGGCAATGGTTCCGGCGAGTCGAGCCGTTTGTTCCGGCATGTCCAGCAGGTGGTTCCGGCATGCCCGGCAGGTGATTCCGGAGTGTGCGGCATGTGGTTCTGGCAACACTGAGAGGTGGTTCCGGCATGCCCGGCAGGTGATACCGGAGTGTCCGGCATGTGGTTCTGGCACCTCTGAGAGGTGGTTCCGGCATGCCCGGCAGGTGGTTCCGGAGTGTCTGCCGAGTGGTTCTGGCATAGCCGGCAGGTGATTTTGGCGTGTCCAGCAGGTGGTTTTAGCGAGTCGAGCAGGTGGTTCTGGCGTGCTCGGCAGGTGCTTCCGGTGTCATTGGCATGTGGTTCCGGCATGTCTGAGAGGTGGTTCCGCAATGCCCGGCAGGTGATTCCGGAGTGTGCGCCAAGTGGTTCTGGCGTAGCCGGCAGGTGATTTTGCATGTCCGGCAATGGTTCCGGCGAGTCGAGCCGGGGGTTCCGGCATGTCCAGCAGGTTGTTCCGGCATGCCCGGCAGGTGATTCCGGAGTGTCCGGCATGTGGTTCTGGCACCTCTGAGAGGTGGTTCCGGCATGCCCGGCAGTTGGTTACGGAGTGTCTGCCGAGTGGTTCTGGAGTAGCCGGCAGGTGATTCGGGCGTATCCAGCAGGTGGTTCTGGGGAGTGGATCAGGTGGTTCCGGCATACTCGGCAGGTGGTACCGGCGTGTCTGGAACATGGTTCTCGCAAGTCTGAGAGGTGGTTCCGGCATGCCCGACAGGTGATTCCGGAGTGTTCGCCAAGTGGTTCTGGCGTAGCCGGTAGGTCATTTTGCACGTCCGGCGGTGGTTCCAGCGTGTCCGGCAGGTGGTTCTGTCGTGACCGGCACGAGGTTCTGGCACGTCTGAGAGTTGCTTCCGGCATGCCCGACAGGTGATTCCGGAGTGTCCGCCACATGGTTCTGGCGTACCCGGCAGGTGATTTTGGCGTGTCTGGCAGGTGTTTCTTGCAAGTCGAGCATTTGGCTCAGGCATGCTCAGCAGGTGCTTCCGGCGTGTCTGGCACGTGGTTCTGGTGTGTCTGAGAGCTGGTTCTGGCATGTCCGGCAGATGATTCCTGAGTGTCCACCAAGTGGTTGTGGCATACCCGGCAGGTGATTTTAGCGTGTCAGGTAGGTGGTTCCAGCGAGTCGAGTAGGTGGTTCCGGCGTGCTCGGCAGGTGGTTCAGGCGGGTCTGGCAGGTGGTTTCGGTCTGTTCGGGGTGTGGTTCCGGCATCTCAGGCACATGGTTCTGGCACGTCTGATAGGTGGTTCCAGCCGGCCCGACAGATGTTTCCATGGTGTCCGCCAAGTGGTTCTGGCATAGCTGGCAGGTGATGTTGGCGTGACCGGCAGGTGGTTCCAGCCAGCCCGGCAGGTGATTCCGAAGTGTTCACCAAATGGTTGTGGCGTATACGGAAGGTGATTTTGGCGTGTCCAGCAGGTGGTTTTGGCGAGTCGAGCAGGTGGTTCTGGCGTGCTGGGCATGTGCTTCCGGTGTCATTGGCATGTGGTTCCGGCATGTCTGAGAAGTGGTTCCGGCATGCCCGGCAGGTGGTTCCGGAGAGTCTGCCGAGTGGTTCTGGAGCCAGCCCGGCAGGTGATGCCGAAGAGTTCACCAAATGGTTGTGGCGTAGCCGGCAGGTTATTTTGGCGTGTCAGGAAGGTTGTTCCGGCTAGTTGAGCAGGTGGATCAGGCATGCTCGCCAGTGGGTTCAGGCGGGTCTGGCAGGTGGTTTCGGTTTGTTCGGGGAGTGGTACCGGGATCTCAGGCACATGGTTCTGGCACCTCTGAGAGGTGGTTCCGGCCGGCCGGTGAGGTGTTTCCGGAGTGTCCGCCAAGTGGTTCTGGCATAGCTGAAAGGTGATGTTGGCGTGACCGGCAGGTGGTTCCAGCCAGCCCGGCAGGTGATTCCGGAGTGTCTGCCATGTGGTTCTGCCGTAGCTGGCAGGTGATTTTGGCGTGTCCAGCAGGTGGTTCCGGCGAGCTCGGCCGGTGGTACCAGCGTGTCCGGAACATGGTTCTTGCACGTCTGAGAGATGGTTCCGGCATGACCGGCAGGTGATTCCGGAGTGTCCGGCATGTGGTTCTGGCACCTCTGAGAGGTGGTTCTGGCATGCCCCGCAGGTGATTCCGCAGTGTCCGGCATGTGGTTCTGGCACCTCTGAGAGGTGGTTCCGGCATGCCCTGCAGGTGGTTCCGGAATGTCTGCCGAGTGGTTCTGGCGTAGTCGGCAGGTGATTCTGGCGTGTCCAGAAGGTGGTTCTGGGGAGTGGATCAGGTGGTTCCGGCATACTCGGCAGGTGGTACCGGCGTGTCCGGAACATGGTTCTGGCAAGTCTGAGAGGCGGTTCCGGCATGCCCGACAGGTGATTCCGGAGTGTTCGCCAAGTGGTTCTGGCGTAGCCGGCAGGTCATTTTGCATGTCCAGCAGGTGGTTCCGGCATGCCCGACAGATGATTCCGGAGTGTCCACCAAGTGGTTCTGGTCTACCTGGGATGTGATTTTGGCGCGTCAGGAAGTTGGTTCCGGCTAGTTGAGCAGGTGGATCAGGCGTGCTCGCCAGGGGGTTCAGGCGGGTCTGGCAGGTGGTTTCGGTCTGTTCGGGGAGTGGTTCCGGCATCTCAGGCACACGGTTCTGGCACGTCTGAGAGGTGGTTCCGGGCGGCCGGAGAGGTGTTTCCGGAGTGTCCGCCAAGTGGTTCTGGCGTAGCCGGCAGGTGATTTTGGCGTGTCCAGCAGGTGGTTTTGGCGAGTCGAGCAGGTGGTTCTGGCGTGCTCGGCAGGTGCTTCTGGTGTCATTGGCATGTGGTTCCGGCATGTCTGAGAGGTGGTTCCGCCATGCCCGGCAGGTGATTCCGGAGTGTCCGGGATTTGGTTCTGGCACCTCTGAGAGGTGGCTCCGGAATGCCTGGCATGTGATTCTGGAGTGTCTGACGAGTGGTTCTGGCGTAGCCGGCAGGTGATTCTGGCGTGTCCAGCAGGTGGTTCTGGGGAGTGGATCAGGCGGTTCCGGCATACTCGGCAGGTGGTACCGTAGTGTCCGGAACAAGGTTCTGGCAAGTCTGAGATGTGGTTCTGGCATGCCTGACAGGTGTTTCCGGAGTGTTCGCCAAGTGGTTCTGCCGTAGCCGGCATGTCATTTTGCATGTCCGGCGGTGGTTCCGGCGAGTCGAGCCGGTGGTTCCGGCGTAGCCGGCTGTTGGTTTTGGCGTGTCCAATAGGTGTTTCTGGGGAGTGCATCAGCTGGTTCCAGCATACTCGGCACGTGGTACCGGCGTGTCCAGAACATGGTTCTGGCAAGTCTGAGAGGTGGTTCCGGCACGCCCGACAGGTGATTCCGGAGCATCCGCCAAGTGTTTCTGGCGTACCCGGCAGGTGATTTTGGCATGTCCGACAGGTGTTTCTTGCGAGTCGAGCAAGTGGCTCAGGCATGCTCAGCTGGTGCTTCCGGCGAGTCTGGCCCGTGGTTCTGGTGTGTCTGAGAGCTGGTTCTGGCATGTCCGGCATATGATTCCGGAGTGTCCACCAAGTGGTTCTGGTAGACCTGGCAGGTGATTTTGGCGTGTCAGGAAGGTGGTTCCGGCTAGTTGAGCAGGTGGATCAGGCGTGCTCGCCAGGGGGTTCAGGCGGGTCTGGCAGGTGGTTTCGGACTGTTTGGGGCGTGGTTCCGGCATCTCAGGCACATGGTTCTGGCACGTCTGAGGGGTGGTTCCGGCCGGCCCGACAGGTGTTTCCGGAGTGTCCGCCAAGTGGTTCCAGCATAGCTGAAAGGTGATGTTGGCGTGACCGGCAGATGGTTCCAGCCAGCCCCGCAGGTGATTCCGGAGTGTCTGCCGCGTGGTTCTGGCGTAGCCGAGAGGTGATTTTGGCGTGTCCAGCAGGTGGTTCCGGCGAGCTCGGCAGGTGGTACTGGCGTGTCCAGAACATGGTTCTGGCACGTCTGAGAGATGGTACCGGCATGCCCGGCAGGTGATTCCGGAGTGTCCGGCATGTGGTTCTGGCACCTCTGAGAGGTGGTTCTGGCATGCCCGGCAGGGGATACCGGAGTGTCCGGCATTTGGTTCTGGCACCTCTGAGAGGTGGTTCCGGAGTGCCTGGCATGTGATTCCTGAGTGTCAGCCGAGTGGTTCTGGCGTAGCCAGCAGGTGATTTTGGCGTGTGCAGCAGGTGGTTCCGGCGAGCTCGGCAGGTGGTTCCGGCATGTGCGGAACATGGTTCTGGCAAGTCTGAGAGATGGTTCCGGCATGCCCGGCAGGTGATTCCGGATTGTCCGGCATGTGGTTCTGGCACCTCTGAGAGGTGGTTGCGGCAGGCCCGGCAGGGGGTTCCGGAGTGCCTGCCGAGTGGTTCTGGCATAGTCGGCAGGTGATTCTGGCGTGTCCAGCAGGTGGTTCTGGGGAGTGGATCCGGTGGTTCCGGCATACTCGGCAGGTGGTACCGGCGTGTCCGGAACATGGTTCTGGCAAGTCTGAGAGGCGGTTCCGGCATGCCCGACAGGTGATTCCGGAGTTTTCACCAAGTGGTTCTGGCGTAGCCGGCAGGTCATTTTGCATGTCCAGCGGTGGTTCCGGCGAGTCGAGCCGGTCGTTCCGGCGTATCCGGCAGGTGGATCTGGCGTGACCGGCACGAGGTTCTGGCACGTCTGAGAGTTGGTTCCGGCATGCCCGACAGGTGATTTCGGAGTGTCCGCCACATGGTTCTGGCATACCCGGCAGGTGATTTTGGCGTGTCTGGCAGGTGTTTCTTGCAAGTCGAGCATTTGGCTCAGGCATGCTCAGCAGGTGCTTCCGGCGTGTCTGGCACGTGTTTCTGGTGTGTCTGAGATCTGGTTCTGGCATGTCCAGCAGATGATTCCGGAGTGTCCACCAAGTGGTTGTGGCATACCCGGCAGGTGATTTTAGCGTGTCAGGTAGGTGGTTCTAGCGAGTCGAGTAGGTGGTTCCGGCGTGCTCGGCAGGTGGTTCAGGCGGGTCTGGCAGGTGGTTTCGGTCTGTTCGGGGACTGGTTCCAGCATCTCAGGCACATGGTTCTGGCACGTCTGATAGGTGGTTCCGGCCGGCCTGACAGGTGTTTCCATGGTGTCCGCCAAGTGGTTCTGGCATAGCTGGCACGTGATGTTGGCGTGACCGGCAGGTGGTTCCAGCCAGCCCGGCAGGTGATTCCGAAGTGTTCACCAAATGGTTGTGGCGTAGCTGGAAGGTGATTTTGGCGTGTCCAGCAGGTGGTTTTGGCGAGTCGAGAAGGTGGTTCTGGCATGCTCGGCAGGTGCTTCCGGGGTCATTGGCATGTGGTTCCGGCATGTCTGAGAGGTGGTACCGCCATGCCCGGCAGGTGATTCCGGAGTGTTCGCCAATTGGTTCTGGCATAGCCGGCAGGTGATTTTGCATGTCCGGCAATGGTTACGGCGAGTCGAGCCGGTGGTTCCGGCATGTCCGGCAGGTGATTCCGGAGTGTCCGGCATGTGGTTCTGGCACCTCTGAGAGGTGGTTCCGGCATGCCCCGCAGGTGATACCGGAGTGTCTGCCGAGTGGTTCTGGCACCTCTGAGAGGTGGTCCCGGCATGCCCAGCAGGTGATTCCGGAGTGTCCGGCATGTGGTTCTGGCACCTCTGTGAGTTGGTTCCGGCATGCCCGGCAGGTGATACCGGAGTGTCTGCCGAGTGGTTCTGGCACCTCTGAGACATGGTTCCGGCCGGCCGGAGAGGTGTTTCCGGAGTGTCCGCCATGTGGTTCTGGCGTAGCTGAAAGGTGATGTTGGTGTGACCGGCAGGAGGTTCCAGCCAGCCCGGCAGGTGATTCTGGAGTGTCTGCCGTGTGGTTCTGGCGTAGCTGGCAGGTGATTTTGGCGTGTCCAGCAGGTGGTTCCGGCGAGCTCGGCAGGTGGTACCAGCGTGTCCGGAACATGGTTCTGGCACGTCTGAGACATGGTTCCGGCATGCCCGGCAGGTGATTCGGGAGTGTCCGGCATGTGGTTCCGGCACCTCTGAGAGGTGGTTCCGGCATGCCCGTCAGGTGATTCCGGAGTGTCCAGCATGTGGTTCTGGCACCCCTGAGAGGTGGTTCCGATATGCCCGGCAGGTGATTCCGGCGTGTCCGGGATTTGGTTCTGGCACCTCTGAGAGGTGGTTCCGGAATGCCTGGCATGTGATTCCGGAGTGTCTGCCGAGTGGTTCTGGCATAGCCGGCAGGTGATTTTGGCGTGTCCAGCAGGTGGTTCCGGCGAGCTCAGCAGGTGGTTCCGGCATGTCCGGAACATGGTTCTGGCACGTCTGAGAGATGGTTCCGGCATGCCCGGCAGGTGATTCCGGAGTGTCCGGCATGTGGTTCTGGCACCTCTAGAGGTGGTTCCGGCATGCCCGGCAGCTGGTTACGGAGTGTCTGCCGAGTGGTTCTGGAGTAGCCGGCAGGTGATTCTGGCGTATCCAGCAGGTGGTTCTGGGGAGTGGATCAGGTGGTTCCGGCATGTCCGGCAGGTGGCTCCGGCATGTCCAGCACGTGGTTCCAGCATGCCCGGCAGGTGATTCCGGAGTGTCCGGCATGTGGTTCTGGCAGCTCTGAGAGGTGGTTCCGGAATGCCTGGCCTGTGATTCCGCAGTGTCTGCCGTGTGGTTCTGGCGTAGCCGGCAGTTGATTTTGGCGTGTCCACTAGGTGGTTCTGGGGAGTGGATCAGCTGGTTCCGGCATACTCGGCAGGTGGTACCGGCGTGTCCAGAACATGGTTCTGGCAAGTCTGAGAGGTGGTTCTGGCACGCCCGACAGGTGATTCCGGAGCGTCCGCCAAGTGTTTCTGGCGTACCCGGCAGGTGATTTTCGCCTGTCCGACAGGTGTATCTTACGAGTCTAGCAGGTGGCTGAGGCATGCTCAGCTGGTGCTTCCGGCGTCTCTGGCACGTGGTTCTGGTGTGTCTGAGAGCTGGTTCTGGCATGTCCGGCAGATGATTCCGGAGTGTCCACCAAGTGGTTCTTGTATACCTGGCAGGTGATTTTGGCGTGTCAGGAAGTTGGTTCCGGCTAGTTGAGCAGGTGGATCAGGCGTGCTCGCCAGGGGGTTCAGGCGGGTCTGACAGGTGGTTTCGGTCTGCTCTGGGAGTGGTTCCGGCATCTCAGGCTCATGGTTCTGGCACGTCTGAGAGGTGGTTCCGGCCGGCCCGACAGGTGTTTCCATGGTGTCCGCCAAGTGGTTCTGGCATAGCTGGCAGGTGATGTTGGCGTGACCGGCAGGTGGTTCCAGCAAGCCCGGCAGGTGATTCCGAAGATTTCACCAAATGGCTGTGGCGTAGCCGGCAGGTGATTTTGGCGTGTCCAGCAGGTGGTTTTGGCGAGTCGAGCAGGTGGTTCTGGCGTGCTCGGCATGTGCTTCCGGTGTCATTGGCATGTGGTTCCGGCATGTCTGAGAGGGGGTTCCGGCATGCCCGGCAGGTGGTTCCGGAGAGTCTGCCGAGTGGTTCTGGAGCCAGCCTGGCAGGTGATGCCGAAGAGTTCACCAAATGGTTGTGGCGTAGCCGGCACGTTATTTTGGCGTGTCAGGAAGTTGGTTCCGGTTAGTTGAGCAGGTGGATCAGGCATGCTCGCCAGTGGGTTCAGGCGGGTCTGGCAGGTGGTTTCGGTTTGTTCGGGGAGTGGTACCGAGATCTCAGGCACATGGTTCTGGCACGTCTGAGAGGTGGTTCCGGCCGGCCGGAGAGGTGTTTCCGGAGTGTCCGCCAAGTGGTTCTGGCATAGCTGAGAGGTGATGTTGGCGTGACCGGCAGGTGGTTCCAGCCAGCCCCGCAGGTGATTCCGGAGTGTCTGCCATGTGGTTCTGCCATAGCTGGCAGGTGATTTTGGCGTGTCCAGCAGGTGGTTCCGGCGAGCTCGGCCGGTGGTACCAGCGTGTCCGGAACATGGTTCTGGCACGTCTGAGAGATGGTTCCGGCATGCCCGGCAGGTGATTCGGGAGTGTCCGGCATGTGGTTCTGGCACCTCTGAGAGGTGGTTCTGGCATGCCCCGCAGGTGATTCCGCAGTGTCCGGCATGTGGTTCTGGCACCTCTGAGAGGTGGTTCCGGCATGCCCTGTAGGTGGTTCCGGAATGTCTGCCGAGTGGTTCTGGCGTAGTCGGCAGGTGATTCTGGCGTGTCCAGAAGGTGGTTCTGGGGAGTGGATCAGGTGGTTCCGGCATACTCGGCAGGTGGTACCGGCGTGTCCGGAACATGGTTCTGGCAAGTCTGAGAGGCGGTTCCGGCATGCCCGACAGGTGATTCCGGAGTGTTCGCCAAGTGGTTCTGGCGTAGCCGGCAGGTCATTTTGCATGTCCAGCAGGTGGTTCCGGCATGCCCGGCAGATGATTCCGGAGTGTCCACCAAGTGGTTCTGGTCTACCTGGCATGTGATTTTGGCGCGTCAGGAAGTTGGTTCCGGCTAGTTGAGCAGGTGGATCATGCGTGCTCGCCAGGGGTTTCAGGCGGGTCTGGCAGGTGGTTTCGGTCTGTTCGGGGAGTGGTTCCGGCATCTCAGGCACATGGTTCTGGCACGTCTGAGAGGTGGTTCCGGCCAGCCCGAAAGGTGTTTCCGGAGTGTCCGCCAAGTTGTTCTGGCATAGCTGAAAGGTGATGACCGGCAGGTGGTTCCAGCCAGCCCGGCAGGTGATTCCGGAGTGTCTGCCGAGTGGTTCTGGCGTAGCCGGCAGGTGATTTTGGCGTGTCCAGCAGGTGGTTTTGGCGAGTCGAGCAG
The DNA here is from genome assembly GCF_037783145.1 of Equus przewalskii. Lineage (NCBI taxonomy): Eukaryota > Metazoa > Chordata > Mammalia > Perissodactyla > Equidae > Equus > Equus przewalskii. The sequence continues at coordinate 45,545 of NW_027228176.1, forward strand.
GTGGTTCTGCCGTGCTCGGCAGGTGCTTCTGGTGTCATTGGCATGTGGTTCCGGCATGTCTGAGAGGTGGTTCCGCCATGCCCGGCAGGTGATTCCGGAGTGTCCGGGATTTGGTTCTGGCACCTCTGAGAGGTGGCTCCGGAATGCCTGGCATGTGATTCCGGAGTGTCTGCCGAGTGGTTCTGGCGTAGCCGGCAGGTGATTCTGGCGTGTCCAGCAGGTGGTTCTTGGGAGTGGATCAGGCGGTTCCGGCATACTCGGCAGGTGGTACCGTAGTGTCCGGAACAAGGTTCTGGCAAGTCTGAGATGTGGTTCTGGCATGCCTGACAGGTGATTCCGGAGTGTTCGCCAAGTGGTTCTGCCGTAGCCGGCAGGTCATTTTGCATGTCCGGCGGTGGTTCCGGCGAGTCGAGCCGGTGGTTCCGGCGTAGCCGGCTGTTGGTTTTGGCATGTCCAATAGGTGGTTCTGGGGAGTGCATCATCTGGTTCCGGCATACTCGGCACGTGGTACCGGCGTGTCCAGAACATGGTTCTGGCAAGTCTGAGAGGTGGTTCCGGCACGCCCGACAGGTGATTCCGGAGCGTCCGCCAAGTGTTTCTGGCGTACCCGGCAGGTGATTTTGGCATGTCCGACAGGTGTTTCTTGCGAGTCGAGCAAGTGGCTCAGGCATGCTCAGCTAGTGCTTCCGGCGAGTCTGGCCCGTGGTTCTGGTGTGTCTGAGAGCTGGTTCTGGCATGTCCGGCAGATGATTCCGGAGTGTCCACCAAGTGGTTCTGGTAGACCTGGCAGGTGATTTTGGCGTGTCAGGAAGGTGGTTCCGGCTAGTTGAGAAGGTGGATCAGGCGTGCTCGCCAGGGGGTTCAGGCGGGTCTGGCACGTGGTTTTGGACTGTTCGGGGCGTGGTTCCGGCATCTCAGGCACATGGTTCTGGCACGTCTGATGGGTGGTTCCGGCCGGCCCGACAGATGTTTCCGGAGTGTCCGCCAAGTGGTTCCGGCGTTGCTGAAACGTGATGTTGGCGTGACCGGCAGATGGTTCCAGCCAGCCCCGCAGGTGATTCCGGAGTGTCTGCCGCGTGGTTCTGGCGTAGCCGAGAGGTGATTTTGGCGTGTCCAGCAGGTGGTTCCGGCGAGCTCGGCAGGTGGTACTGGCGTGTCCAGAACATGGTTCTGGCACGTCTGAGAGATGGTTCCGGCATGCCCGGCAGGTGATTCCGGAGTGTCCGGCATGTGGTTCTGGCACCTCTGAGAGGTGGTTCCGGCATGCTCGGCAGGTGATACCGGAGTGTCCGGCATGTGGTTCTGGCACCTCTGAGAGGTTGTTCCGGCATGCCCGGCAGGTGTTTCCGGAGTGTCTGCCGAATGGTTCTGGCGTAGCCGGCAGGTGATTCTGGCGTGTCCAGCAGGTGGTTCTGGGGAGTGGATCAGGTGGTTCCGGCATACTCGGCAGGTTGTACCGGCGTGTCCGGAACATGGTTCTGGCAAGTCTGAGAGGTGGTTCCGGCATGCCCGACACGTGATTCCGGAGTGTTCGCCAAGTGGTTCTGGAGTAGCCGGCAGGTCATTTTGCATGTCCGGCGGTGGTTCCGGCGAGTCGAGCCGGTGGTTCCGGCGTGTCCAGCAGGTCGTTCTGGTCTGTCCGGCAGGTGGTTCTGGCGTGTCCGGCACGAGGTTCTGGCACGTCTGAGAGTTGGTTCTGGCATGCCCGACAGGTGATTCCGGAGTGTCCGCCACGTGGTTCTGGCGTACCCGGCAGGTGATTTTGGCGTGTCTGGCAGGTGCTTCTTGCAAGTCGAGCATTTGGCTCAGGCATGATCAGCAGGTGCTTCCGGCGTGTTCGGCATCTGGTTCCGGTGTGTCTGAGAGCTGGTTCTGGCATGTCCGGCAGATGATTCCGGAGTGTCCACCAAGTGGTTGTGGCATACCCGGCAGGTGATTTTAGCGTGTCAGGTAGGTGGTTCCGGCGAGTCGAGTAGGTGGTTCCGGCGTGCTCGGCCGGTGGTTCAGGCGGGTCTGGCAGGTGGTTTCGGTCTGTTCGGGGTGTGGTTCCGGCATCTCAGGCACATGGTTCTGGCACGTCTGATAGGTGGTTCCGGCCGGCCCGACAGGTGTTTCCATTGTGTCCGCCAAGTGGTTCTGGCATAGCTGGCAGGTGATGTTGGCGTGACCGGCAGGTGGTTCCAGCCAGCCCGGCAGGTGATTCCGAAGTGTTCACCAAATGGTTGTGGCGTAGCCGGAAGGTGATTGTGGCGTGTCCAGCAGGTGGTTTTGGCGAGTCGAGCAGGTGGTTCTGGCGTGCTCGGCAGGTGCTTCCGGTGTCATTGGCATGTGGTTCCGGCATGTCTGAGAGGTGGTTCCGCAATGCCCGGCAGGTGATTCCGGAGTGTTCGCCAAGTGGTTCTGGCGTAGCTGGCAGGTGATTTTGCATGTCCGGCAATGGTTCCGGCGAGTCGAGCCGGTGGTTCCGGAATGTCCGGCAGGTGGTTCCGGCATGTCCGGCAAGTGGTTCCGGCATGTCCAGCACGTGGTTCCAGCATGCCCGGCAGGTGATTCCGGAGTCTCCGGCATGTGGTTCTGGCACCTCTGAGAGGTGGTTCCGGCATGCCCGACAGGTGATACCGGAGTGTCCGGCATTTGGTTCTGGCACCTCTGAGAGGTGGTTCCGGAATGCCTGGCATGTGATTCCGGAGTGTCTGCCGAGTGGTTCTGGCGTAGCCGGCAGATGATTTTGGCGTGTCCACTAGGTGGTTCTGGGGAGTGGATCAGCTGGTTCCGGCATACTCGGCAGGTTGTACCGGCGTGTCCAGAACATGGTTCTGGCAAGTCTGAGAGGTGGTTCCGGCCGGCCCGACAGGTGTTTCCATGGTGTCCGCCAAGTGGTTCTGGCATAGCTGGCAGGTGATGTTGGCGTGACCGGCAGGTGGTTCCAGCCAGCCCGGCAGGTGATTCCGAAGAGTTCACCAAATGGTTGTGGCGTAGCCGGCAGGTGATTTTCGTGTGTCCAGCAGGTGGTTTTGGCGAGTCGAGCAGGTGGTTCTGGCGTGCTCGGCAGCTGCTTCCGGAGTCATTGGCATGTGTTTCCGGCATGTCTGAGAGGTGGTTCCCCATGCCTGACTGGTGATTCCGGAGTTTTCACCATGTGGTTCTGGCGTAGCCGGCAGGTCATTTTGCATGTCCAGCGGTGGTTCCGGCGAGTCGAGCCGGTCGTTCCGGCGTGTCCGGCAGGTGGTTCTGGCGTGACCGGCACGAGGTTCTGGCACGTCTGAGACTTGGTTCCGGCATGCCCGACAGGTGATTTCGGAGTGTCCGCCACATGGTTCTGGCATACCCGGCAGGTGATTTTGGCGTGTCTGGCAGGTGTTTCTTGCAAGTCGAGCATTTGGCTCAGGCATCGTCAGCAGGTGCTTCCGGCATGTCTGGCACGTGGTTCTGGTGTGTCTGACAGCTGGTTCTGGCATGTCCGGCAGCTGATTCTGGAGTGTCCACCAAGTGGTTGTGGCATACCCGGCAGGTGATTTTAGCGTGTCAGGTAGGTGGTTCCAGCGAGTCGAGTAGGTGGTTCCGGCGTGCTCGGCAGGTGGTTCAGGCGGGTCTGGCAGGTGGTTTCGGTCTGTTCGGGGAGTGGTTCCGGCATCTCAGGCACATGGTTCTGGCACGTCTGATAGGTGGTTCCGGCAGGCCCGACAGGTGTTTCCACGGTGTCCGCCAAGTGGTTCTGGCATAGCTGGCAGGTGATGTTGGCGTGACCGGCAGGTGGTTCCAGCCAGCCCGGCAGGTGAATCCGAAGAGTTCACCAAATGGTTGTGGCGTATCCGGCAGGTGATTTTGGCGTGTCCAGCAGGTGGTTTTGGCGAGTCGAGCAGGTGGTTCTGGCGTGCTCGGCAGGTGCTCCCGGTGTCATTCGCATGTGGTTCTGGCATGTCTGAGAGGTGGTTCCGCAATGCCCGGCAGGTGATTCCGGAGTGTTCGCCAAGTGGTTCTGGCGTAGCCGGCAGGTGATTTTGCATGTCCGGCAATGGTTCCTGCGAGTCGAGCTGGTGGTTACGCCATGTCCAGCAGGTGGTTCTGGACTGACCGGCAGGTGATTCCGGAGTGTCCGGCATGTGGTTCTGGCACCTCTGAGAGGTGGTTCCGGCATGCCTGGCCTGAGATTCCGGAGTGTCTGCCGAGTGGTTCTGGCTTAGCCGGCAGGTGATTTTGGCGTGTCCAGCATGTGGTTCCGGCGAGCTCGGCAGGTGGTACCGGCATGTCCGGAACATGGTTCTGGCACCTCTGAGAGATGGGTCCGGCATGCCCGGCAGGTGATTCCGGAGTGTCCGGCATGTGGTTCTGGCACCTCTGAGAGGTGGTTCCGGCATGCCCGACAGGTGATTCCCGAGTGTTCGCCAATTGGTTGTGGCGTAGCCGGCAGGTCACTTTGCATGTCTGGCTGTGGTTCCGGCGAGTCGAGCCGGTGGTTCCGGCATAGCCGGCAGTTGATTTTGGCGTGTCCACTAGGTGGTTCTGGGGAGTGGATCAGCTGGTTCCGGCATACTCGGCAGGTGGTACCCGCGTGTCCAGAACATGGTTCTGGCAAGTCTGAGAGGTGGTTCCGGCACACCCGACAGGTGATTCCGGAGCATCCGCCAAGTGTTTCTGTCGTACCCGGCAGGTGATTTTGGCATGTCCGACCGGTGTTTCTTGCGAGTCGAGCGGGTGGCTCAGGCATGCTCAGCTGGTGCTTCCGGCGTCTCTGGCACGTGGTTCTGGTGTGTCTGAGAGCTGGTTCTGGCATGTCCGGCAGATGATTCCGGAGTGTCCACCAAGTGGTTCTGGTATACCTGGCAGGTGAATTTGGCGTGTCAGGAAGGTGGTTCCGGGTAGTTGAGCAGGTGGATCAGGCGTGCTCGCCAGGGGGTTCAGGTGGGTCTGGCAGGTGGTTTCGGGCTGTTCGGGGAGTGGTTCCGGCATCTCAGGCACATGGTTCTGGCACGTCTGAGAGGTGGTTCCTGCCGGACCGACAGGTGTTTCCGGAGTGTCCGCCAAGTGGTTCTGGCGTAGCTGAAAGGTGATGTTGGCGTGACCGGCAGGTTGTTCCAGCAAGCCCGGCAGGTGATTCCGGAGTGTCTGCCGAGTGGTTCTGGCGTGCTCGGCAGGTGCTTCCGGTGCCATTGGCATGTGGTTCCGGCATGTCTGAGAGGTGGTTAGGCCGTACCCGGCAGGTGATTCCGGAGTGTTCACCAAGTGGTTCTGGCGTAGCCGGCAGGTGATTTTGCATGTCCGGCAATGGTTCCGGCGAGTCGAGCCGGTGGTTCCGGCATGTCCAGCACGTGGTTCTGGCATGCCCGGCAGGTGATTCCGGAGTGTCCGGCATGTGGTTCTGGCACCTCTGAGAGGTGGTTCTGGCATGCCCGGCAGGGGATACCGGAGTGTCCGGCATTTGGTTCTGGCACCTCTTAGAGGTGGTTCCGGAGTGCCTGGCATGTGATTCCTGAGTGTCAGCCGAGTGGTTCTGGCGTAGCCAGCAGGTGATTTTGGCGTGTGCAGCAGGTGGTTCCGGCGAGCTCGGCAGGTGGTTCCGGCATGTGCGGAACATGGTTCTGGCAAGTCTGAGAGATGGTTCCGGCATGCCCGGCAGGTGATTCCGGATTGTCCGGCATGTGGTTCTGGCACCTCTGAGAGGTGGTTGCGGCAGGCCCGGCAGGGGGTTCCGGAGTGCCTGCCGAGTGGTTCTGGCATAGTCGGCAGGTGATTCTGGCGTGTCCAGCAGGTGGTTCTGGGGAGTGGATAAGGTGGTTCCGGCATACTCGGCAGGTGGTACCGGCGTGTCCGGAACATGGTTCTGGCAAGTCTGAGAGGCGGTTCCGGCATGCCCGACAGGTGATTCCGGAGTTTTCACCAAGTGGTTCTGGCGTAGCCGGCAGGTCATTTTGCATGTCCAGCGGTGGTTCCGGCGAGTCGAGCCGGTCGTTCCGGCGTGTCCGGCAGGTGGATCTGGCGTGACCGGCACGAGGTTCTGGCACGTCTGAGAGTTGGTTCCGGCATGCCCGACAGGTGATTTCGGAGTGTCCGCCACATGGTTCTGGCATACCCGGCAGGTGATTTTGGCGTGTCTGGCAGGTGTTTCTTGCAAGTCGAGCATTTGGCTCAGGCATGCTCAGCAGGTGCTTCCGGCGTGTCTGGCACGTGTTTCTGGTGTGTCTGAGATCTGGTTCTGGCATGTCCGGCAGATGATTCCGGAGTGTCCACCAAGTGGTTGTGGCATACCCGGCAGGTGATTTTAGCGTGTCAGGTAGGTGGTTCTAGCGAGTCGAGTACGTGGTTCCGGCGTACTCGGCCGGTGGTTCAGGCGGGTCTGGCAGGTGGTTTCGGTCTGTTCGGGGACTGGTTCCAGCATCTCAGGCACATGGTTCTGGCACGTCTGATAGGTGGTTCCGGCCGGCCCGACAGGTGATTCCATTGTGTCCGCCAAGTGGTTCTGGCATAGCTGGCACGTGATGTTGGCGTGACCGGCAGGTGGTTCCAGCCAGCCCGGCAGGTGATTCCGAAGTGTTCACCAAATGGTTGTGGCGTAGCCGGAAGGTGATTTTGGCGTGTCCAGCAGGTGGTTTTGGCGAGTCGAGCAGGTGGTTCTGGCATGCTCGCCAGGTGCTTCCGGGGTCATTGGCATGTGGTTCCGGCATGTCTGAGAGGTGGTACCGCCATGCCCGGCAGGTGATTCCGGAGTGTTCGCCAAGTGGTTCTGGCATAGCCGGCAGGTGATTTTGCATGTCCGGCAATGGTTCCGGCGAGTCGAGCCGGTGGTTCCGGCATGTCCGGCAGGTGATTCCGGAGTGTCCGGCATGTGCTTCTGGCAACTCTGAGAGGTGGTTCCGGCATGCCCGGCAGGTGATACCGGAGTGTCCGGCATGTGGTTCTGGCACCTCTGAGAGGTGGTTCCGGCATGCCCGGCAGGTGGTTCCGGAGTGTCTGCCGAGTGGTTCTGGCATAGCCGGCAGGTGATTTTGGCGTGTCCAGCATGTGGTTTTGGCGAGTCGAGCAGGTGGTTCTGGCGTGCTCGGCAGGTGCTTCCGGTGTCATTGGCATGTGGTTCCGGCATGTCTGAGAGGTGGTTCCGCCATGCCCGGCAGGTGATTCCGGAGTGTGCGCCAAGTGGTTCTGGCGTAGCCGGCAGGTGATTTTGCATGTCCGGCAATGGTTCCGGCGAGTCGAGCCGGGGGTTCCGGCATGTCCAGCAGGTTGTTCCGGCATGCCCGGCAGGTGATTCCGGAGTGTCCGGCATGTGGTTCTGGCACCTCTGAGAGGTGGTTCCGGCATGCCCGGCAGTTGGTTACGGAGTGTCTGCCGAGTGGTTCTGGAGTAGCCGGCAGGTGATTCGGGCGTATCCAGCAGGTGGTTCTGGGGAGTGGATCAGGTGGTTCCGGCATACTCGGCAGGTGGTACCGGCGTGTCTGGAACATGGTTCTCGCAAGTCTGAGAGGTGGTTCCGGCATGCCCGACAGGTGATTCCGGAGTGTTCGCCAAGTGGTTCTGGCGTAGCCGGTAGGTCATTTTGCACGTCCGGCGGTGGTTCCGGCGAGTCGAGCCGGTGGTTCCGGCGTAGCCGGCTGTTGATTTTGGCGTGTCCAATAGGTGGTTCTGGGGAGTGCATCAGCTGGTTCCGGCATACTCAGCACGTGGTACCGGCGTGTCCAGAACATGGTTCTGGCAAGTCTGAGAGGTGGTTCCGGCACGCCCGACAGGTGATTCCGGAGCGTCCGCCAAGTGTTTCTGGCGTACCCGGCAGGTGATTTTGGCATGTCCGACAGGTGTTTCTTGCGAGTCGAGCAGGTGGCTCAGGCAGGCTCAGCTGGTGCTTCCGGCGTCTCTGGCACGTGGTTCTGGTGTGTCTGAGAGCTGGTTCTGGCATGTCCGGCAGATGATTCCGGAGTGTCCACCAAGTGGTTCTGGTAGACCTGGCAGGTGATTTTGGCGTGTCATGAAGGTGGTTCTGGCTAGTTGAGCAGGTGGATCAGGCGTGCTCGCCAGGGGGTTCAGGCGGGTCTGGCAGGTGGTTTCGGACTGTTCGGGGCGTGGTTCCGGCATCTCAGGCACATGGTTCTGGCACGTCTGAGGGGTGGTTCCGGCCGGCCCGACAGGTGTTTCCGGAGTGTCCGCCAAGTGGTTCCGGCGTAGCTGAAAGGTGATGTTGGCGTGACCGGCAGATGGTTCCAGCCAGCCCCGCAGGTGATTCCGGAGTGTCTGCCGCGTGGTTCTGGGGTAGCCGAGAGGTGATTTTTGCGTGTCCAGCAGGTGGTTCCGGCGAGCTCGGCAGGTGGTACTGGCGTGTCCGGAACATGGTTCTGGCATGTCTGAGAGATGGTTCCGGCATGCCCGGCAGGTGATTCCGTAGTGTCCGGCATGTGGTTCTGGCACCTCTGAGAGGTGGTTCCGGCATGCTCGGCAGGTGATACCGGAGTGTCCGGCATGTGGTTCTGGCACCTCTGAGAGGTTGTTCCGGCATGCCCGGCAGGTGTTTCCGGAGTGTCTGCCGAATGGTTCTGGCGTAGACGGCAGGTGATTCTGGCGTGTCCAGCAGGTGGTTCTGGGGAGTGGATCAGGTGGTTCCGGCATACTCGGCAGGTTGTACCGGCGTGTCCGGAACATGGTTCTGGCAAGTCTGAGAGGTGGTTCCGGCATGCCCGACACGTGATTCCGGAGTGTTCGCCAAGTGGTTCTGGAGTAGCCGGCAGGTCATTTTGCATGTCCGGCGGTGGTTCCGGCGAGTCGAGCCGGTGGTTCCGGCGTGTCCAGCAGGTCGTTCTGGTCTGTCCGGCAGGTGGTTCTGGCGTGTCCGGCACGAGGTTCTGGCACGTCTGAGAGTTGGTTCTGGCATGCCCGACAGGTGATTCCGGAGTGTCCGCCACGTGGTTCTGGCGTACCCGGCAGGTGATTTTGGCGTGTCTGGCAGGTGTTTCTTGCAAGTCGAGCATTTGGCTCAGGCATGATCAGCAGGTGCTTCCGGCGTGTCCGGCATCTGGTTCCGGTGTGTCTGAGAGCTGGTTCTGGCATGTCCGGCAGATGATTCCGGAGTGTCCACCAAGTGGTTGTGGCATACCCGGCAGGTGATTTTAGCGTGTCAGGTAGGTGGTTCCGGCGAGTCGAGTAGGTGGTTCCGGCGTGCTCGGCCGGTGGTTCAGGCGGGTCTGGCAGGTGGTTTCCGTCTGTTCGGGGTGTGGGTCCGGCATCTCAGGCACATGGTTCTGGCACGTCTGATAGGTGGTTCCGGCCGGCCCGACAGGTGTTTCCATGGTGTCCGCCAAGTGGTTCTGGCATAGCTGGCAGGTGATGTTGGCGTGACCGGCAGGTGGTTCCAGCCAGCCCGGCAGGTGATTCCGAAGTGTTCACCAAATGGTTGTGGCGTAGCCGGAAGGTGATTTTGGCGTGTCCAGCAGGTGGTTTTGGCGAGTCGAGCAGGTGGTTCTGGCGTGCTCGGCAGGTGCTTCTGGTGTCATTGGCATGTGGTTCCGGCATGTCTGAGAGGTGGTTCCGCAATGCCCGGCAGGTGATTCCGGAGTCTTCGCCAAGTGGTTCTGGCGTAGCCGGCAGGTGATTTTGCATGTCCGGCAATGGTTCCGGCGAGTCGAGGTGGTGGTTCCGGAATGTCCGGCAGGTGGTTCCGGCATGTCCGGCAAGTGGTTCCGGCATGTCCAGCACGAGGTTCCAGCATGCCCGGCAGGTGATTCCGGAGTGTCCGGCATGTGGTTCTGGCACCTCTGAGAGGTGGTTCCGGCATGCCCGACAGGTGATACCTGAGTGTCCGGCATTTGGTTCTCGCACCTCTGAGAGGTGGTTCCGGAATGCCTGGCATGTGATTCCGGAGTGTCTGCCGAATGGTTCTGGCGTAGCCGGCAGATGATTTTGGCGTGTCCACTAGGTGGTTCTGGGGAGTGGATCAGCTGGTTCCAGCATACTCGGCAGGTTGTACCGGCGTGTCGAGAACATGGTTCTGGCAAGTCTGAGAGGTGGTTCCGGCCGGCCCGACAGGGGTTTCCAAGGTGTCCGCCAAGTGGTTCTGGCATAGCTGGCAGGTGATGTTGGCGTGACTGGCAGGTGGTTCCAGCGAGCCCGGCAGGTGATTCCGACGAGTTCACCAAATGGTTGTGGCGTAGCCGGCAGGTGATTTTGGCATGTGCAGCAGGTGTTTCCGGTCTGTCCGGCAGGTGGTTCTGGCGTGACCGGCACGAGATTCTGGCACGTCTGAGAGTTGGTTCCGGCATGCCCGACAGGTGATTCTGGAGTTTGCGCCACGTGGTTCTGGCGTACTGGGCAGGTGATTTTGGCGTGTCTGGCAGGTGTTTCTTGCAAGTCGAGCATTTGGCTCAGGCATGCTCAGCAGGTGCTTCCGGCGTATCCGGCACGTGGTTGTGGTGTGTCTGAGAGCTGGTTCTGGCATGTCCGGCAGATGATTCCGGAGTGTCCACCAAGTGGTTGTGGCATACCCGGCCGGTGATTTTAGCGTGTCAGGTAGGTGGTTCCAGCGAGTCGAGTAGGTCTTTCCGGTGTGCTCGGCGGGTGGTTGAGGTGGGTCTGGCAGGTGGTTTCGGTCTGTTCGGTGTGTGGTTCCGGCATCTCTGGCACATGGTTCTGGCACGTCTGATAGTTGGTTCCGGCCGGCCCTACAGGTGTTTCCATGGTGTCCGCCAAGTGGTTCTGGCATAGCTGGCAGGTGATGTTGGTGTGACCGGCATGTGGTTCCAGCCAGACAGGCTGGTGATTCCGAAGAGTTCACCAAATGGTTGTGGCGCAGCCGGCAGGTGATTGTGGCGTGTCCCGCAGGTGGTTTTGGCGAGTCGAGCAGGTGGTTCTGGCGTGGTCGGCAGTTTCTTCCGGTGTCATTGGCATGCGGTTCCGGCATGTCTGACAGGTGGTTCTGCCATGCCCGGCAGGTGATTAGGGAGTGTTCGCCAAGTGGTTCTGCCGTAGCCGGCAGGTTAATTTGGCGTGTCCAGCAGGTGGTTCCGGCGAGCTCGGCAGGTGGTACCAGCGTGTCCGGAACATGGTTCTGGCACGTCCGAGAGATGGTTCCGTCATGCGAGGCAGGTGATTCCGGAGTGCCCGGCATGTGGTTCTGGCAAGTCTGAGAGGTGGTTCCGGCTGGCCCGACAGGTGATTCCGGAGTGTCCGCCAAGTGGTTCTGGAGTAGCTGAAAGGTGATGTTGGCGTGACCGGCAGGTGGTTCCATCCAGCCCGGCAGGTGTTTCCGGAGTGTCTGTCGAGTGGTTCTGGCGTAGCCGGCAGGTGATTTTGGCGTGTCCTGCAGGTGGTTCCGGCGAGCTCGGCAGGTGGTACCGGCGTGTCCGGAACATGGTTCTGGCGCATCTGAGAGATGGTTCCGGCATGCCCGGCTGGTGATTCCAGAGTGTCCGGCATGTGGTTCTGGCACCTCTGAGAGGTGGTTCCGGCATGCCCGGCAGGTGATTCCGGAGTGTCCGGCATGTGGTTCTGGCACCTCTGAGAGGTGGTTCCAGCATGCCCGTCAGGTGATACCGCAGTGTTCGCCAAGTGGTTCTGGCGTAGCCGGCAGGTGATTTTACATGTCCGGCATTATTTACGGCGAGTTGAGCCGGTGGTTCCGGAATGTCCGGCTGGTGGTTCCGGCATGTCCGGCAGGTGGTTCCGGCATGTCCAGCACGTGGTTCCAGCATGCCCGGCAGGTGATTCCGGAGTGTCCGGCATGTGGTTCGGGCAGCTCTGAGAGGTGGTTCCGGAATGCCTGGCCTGTGATTCCGGAGTGTCTGCCGAGTGGTTCTGGCGTAGCCGGCAGTTGATTTTGGCGTGTCCAATCTGTGGTTCTGGGGAGTGGATCAGCTGGTTCCGGCATACTCGGCAGGTGGTACCGGCGTGTCCAGAACATGGTTCTGGCAAGTCTGAGCGGAGGTTCCGGCACGCCTGACAGGTGATTCCGGAGCGTCCGCCAAGTGTTGCTGGCGTACCCGGCAGGTGATTTTCGCCTGTCCGACTGGTGTATCTTGCGAGTCGAGCAGGTGGCTCAGGCATGCTCGGCTGGTGCTTCCGGCGTCTCTGGCACGTGGTTCTGGTGTGTCTGAGAGCTGGTTCTGGCATGTCCGGCAGACGATTCCGGAGTGTCCACCAAGTGGTTCTGGTATACCTGGCAGGTGATTTTGGCGTGTCAGGAAGTTGGTTCCGGCTAGTTGAGCTGGTGGATCAGGCGTGCTCGCCAGGGGGTTCAGGCGGGTCTGGCAGGTGGTTTCGGTCTGTTCGGGGAGTGGTTCCGGCATCTCAGGCACATGGTTCTGGCACGTCTGAGAGGTGGTTGCGGCAGGCCCGACAGGTGTTTCCATGGTGTCCGCCAAGTGGTTCTGGCATAGCTGGCAGGTGATGTTGGCGTGACCGGCAGGTGGTTCCAGCAAGCCCGGCAGGTGATTCCGAAGATTTCACCAAATGGTTGTGGCGTAGGCGGCAGGTGATTTTGGCGTGTCCAGCAGGTGGTTTTGGCGAGTTGAGCAGGTGGTTCTGGCGTGCTCGGAAGGTGCTTCCGGTGTCATTGGCATGTGGTTCCGGCATGTCTGAGAGGGGGTTCCGGCATGCCCGGCAGGTGGTTCCAGAGTGTCTGCCGAGTGGTTCTGGAGCCAGCCCGGCAGATGATTCCGAATAGTTCACCAAATGGTTGTGGCGTAGCCGGCAGGTGATTTTGGCGTGTCAGGAAGATAGTTCCGGCTAGTTGAGCAGGTGGATCTGGCGTGCTCGCCAGGGGGTTCAGGCGGGTCTGGCAGGTGGTTTCGGTCTGTTCGGGGAGTGGTTCCGGCATCTCAGGCACATGGTTCTGGCACGTCTGAGAGGTGGTTCCTGCTGGCCGCAGAGGTGTTTCCAGAGTGTCCGCCAAGTGGTTCTGGCGTAGCTGAGAGGTGATGTTGGCGTGACCGGCAGGTGGTTCCAGCCAGCCCGGCAGGTGATTCCGGAGTGTCTGCCATGTGGTTCTGGCATAGCTGGCAGGTGATTTTGGCGTGTACAGCAGGTGGTTCCGGCGAGCTCGGCAGGTGGTACCAGCGTGTCCGGAACATGGTTCTGGCACGTCTTAGAGATGGTTCCGGAATGCCAGGCAGGTGATTCCGGAGTGTCCGGCATGTGGTTCTGGCACCTCTGAGAGGTGGTTACGGCAGCCCGGCAGGTGATACCGGAGTGTCCGGCATGTGGTTCTAGCACCTCTGAGAGGTGGGTCCGTCATGCCCGGCAGGTGGTTCCGGAGGTTCTGCCGAGTGGTTCTGGCGTAGTCGGCAGGTGATTCTGGCGTGTCCAGCAGGTGGTTCTGGGGAGTGGATCAGGTGGTTCCAGCATACTTGGCAGGTGGTACCGTCGTGTCCGGAACATGGTTCTGCCAAGTCTGAGAGGCGGTTCCGGCATGCCCGACAGGAGATTCCGGAGTGTTCGCCAAGTGGTTCTGGCGTAGCCGTCAGGTCATTTTGCATGTCCGGCGGTGGTCCGGTGAGTCGAGCCGGTGGTTCCGGCGTGTCCGGCAGGTGGTTCTGGCGTGACCGGCACGACGTTCTGGCACGTCTCAGAGTTGGTTCCAGCATGCCCGACAGGTGATTCCGGAGTGTACGCCACGTGGTTCTGGCGTACCCGGCAGGTGATTTTGGCGTGTCTGGCAGGTGTTTCTGGCAAGTCGAGCATTTGGCTCAGGCATGCTCAGCAGGTGATTCAGGCGTGTCTGGCACGTGGTTCTGGTGTGTCTGAGAGCTGGTTCTGGCATGTCCGTCAGATGATTCCGGAGTGTCCACCAAGTGGTTGTGGCATACCCGGCAGGTGATTTTAGCGTGTCAGGTAGGTGGTTCCAGCGAGTCGAGTAGGTGGTTCCGGCGTGCTCGGGAGATGGTTCAGGCGGGTCTGGCAGGTGGTTTCGGTCTGTTCGGGGTGTGGTTCCGGCATCTCAGGCACATGGATCTGGCACGTCTGAGAGGTGGTTCCGGCCGGCCCGACAGGTGTTTCCATGGTGTCCGCCAAGTGGTTCTGGCATAGCTGGCAGGTGATGTTGGCGTGACCGGCAGGTGGTTTTGGCGAGTCGAGCAGGTGGTTCTGGCGTGCTTGGCAGGTGCTTCTGGTGTCATTGGCATGTGGTTCCGGCATGTCTGAGAGGTGGTTCCGCCATGCCCGGCAGGTGATTCCGGAGTGTCCGGGATTTGGTTCTGGCACCTCTGAGAGGTGGCTCCGGAATGCCTGGCATGTGATTCCGGAGTGTCTGCCGAGTGGTTCTGGCATAGCCGGCAGGTGATTCTGGCGTGTCCAGTAGGTGGTTCTGGGGAGTGGATCAGGCGGTTCCGGCATACTCGGCAGGTGGTACCGTAGTGTCCGGAACAAGGTTCTGGCAAGTCTGAGATGTGGTTCTGGCATGCCCGACAGGTGATTCCGGAGTGTTCGCCAAGTGGTTCTGCTGTAGCCGGCAGGTCATTTTGCATGTCCGGGGGTGGTTCCGGCGAGTCGAGCCGGTGGTTCCGGTGTAGCCGGCTGTTGATTTTGGCGTGTCCAATAGGTGGTTCTGGGGAGTGCATCAGCTGGTTCCGGCATACTCGGCACGTGGTACCGGCGTGTCCAGAACATGGTTCTGGCAAGTCTGAGAGGTGGTTCCGGCACGCCCGACAGGTGATTCCGGAGCGTCCGCCAAGTTTCTCTGGCGTACCCGGCAGAAGATTTTGGCATGTCCGACAGGTGTTTCTTGCGAGTCGAGCAAGTGGCTCAGGCATGCTCAGCTGGTGCTCCCGGCGTCTCTGGCACGTGGTTCTGGTGTGTCTGAGAGCTGGTTCTGGCATGTCCGGCAGATGATTCCGGAGTGTCCACCAAGTGGTTCTGGTAGACCTGGCAGGTGATTTTGGCGTGTCAGGAAGGTGGTTCCGGCTAGTTGAGCAGGTGGATCAGGCGTGCTCGCCAGGGGGTTCAGGCGGGTCTGGCAGGTGGTTTCGGACTGTTCGGGGCGTGGTTCCGGCATCTCAGGCACATGGTTCTGGCACGTCTGAGGGGTGGTTCCCGCCGGCCCGACAGGTGTTTCTGGAGTGTCCACCAAGTGGTTCCGGCGTAGCTGAAAGGTGATGTTGGCGTGACCGGCAGATGGTTCCAGCCAGCCCCGCAGGTGATTCCGGAGTGTGGCCGCGTGGTTCTGGCGTAGCCGAGAGGTGATTTTGGCGTGTCCAGCAGGTGGTTCCGGCGAGCTCGGCAGGTGGTACTGGCGTGTCCAGAACATGGTTCTGGCACGTCTGAGAGATGGTTCCGGCATGCCCGGCAGGTGATTCCGGAGTGTCCGGCATGTGGTTCTGGCACCTCTGAGAGGTGGTTCCGGCATGCCCGTCAGGTGATACCGGAGTGTTCGCCAAGTGGTTCTGGCGTAGCCGGCAGGTGATTTTACATGTCCGGCATTATTTCCGGCGAGTCGAGCCGGTGGTTCCGGAATGTCCGGCTGGTGGTTCCGGCATGTCCGGCAGGTGGTTCCGGCATGTCCAGCACGTGGTTCCAGCATGCCCGGCAGGTGATTCCGGAGTGTCCGGCATGTGGTTCTGGCAGCTCTGAGAGGTGGTTCCGGAATGCCTGGCCTGTGATTCAGGAGTGTCTGCCGAGTGGTTCAGGCATAGCCGGCAGTTGATTTTGGCGTGTCCACTAGGTGGTTCTGGGGAGTGGATCAGCTGGTTCCGGCATACTCGGCAGGTGGTACCGGCGTGTCCAGAGCATGGTTCTGGCAAGTCTGAGCGGAGGTTCCGGCACGCCTGACAGGTGATTCCGGAGCATCCGCCAAGTGTTGCTGGCGTACCCGGCAGGTGATTTTCGCCTGTCCGACTGGTGTATCTTGCGAGTCGAGCAGGTGGCTCAGGCATGCTCAGCTGGTGCTTCCGGCGTCTCTGGCATGTGGTTCTGGTGTGTCTGAGAGCTGGTTCTGGCATGTCCGGCAGACGATTCCGGAGTGTCCACCAAGTGGTTCTGGTATACCTGGCAGGTGATTTTGGCGTGTCAGGAAGTTGGTTCCGGCTAGTTGAGCTGGTGGATCAGGCGTGCTCGCCAGGGGGTTCAGGCGGGTCTGGCAGGTGGTTTCGGTCTGTTCGGGGAGTGGTTCCGGCATCTCAGGCACATGGTTCTGGCACGTCTGAGAGGTGGTTGCGGCAGGCTCGACAGGGGTTTCCATGGTGTCCGCCAAGTGGTTCTGGCATAGCTGGCAGGTGATGTTGGCGTGACCAGCAGGTGGTTCCAGCAAGCCCGGCAGGTGATTCCGAAGATTTCACCAAATGGTTGTGGCGTAGGCGGCAGGTGATTTTGGAGTGTGCAGCAGGTGCTTTTGGCGAGTCGAGCAGGTGGTTCTGGCGTGCTCGGAAGATGCTTCCGGTGTCATTGGCATGTGGTTCCGTTATGTCTGAGAGGGGGTTCCGGCATGCCCAGCAGGTGGTTCCAGAGTGTCTGCCGAGTGGTTCTGGAGCCATCCCGGCAGGTGATTCCGAATAGTTCACCAAATGGTTGTGGCGTAGCCGGCAGGTGATTTTGGCGTGTCAGGAAGATAGTTCCGGCTAGTTGAGCAGGTGGATCTGGCGTGCTCGCCAGGGGGTTCAGGCGGGTCTGGCAGGTGGTTTCGGTCTGTTCGGGGAGTGGTTCCGGCATCTCAGGCACATGGTTCTGGCACGTCTGAGAGGTGGTTCCTGCCGGCCGCAGAGGTGTTTCCGGAGTGTCCGCCAAGTGGTTCTGGCGTAGCTGATACGTGATGTTGGCGTGACCGGCAGGTGGTTCCTGCCAGCCCGGCAGGTGATTCCGGAGTGTCTGCCATGTGGTTCTGGCATAGCTGGCAGGTGATTTTGGCGTGTACAGCAGGTGGTTCCGGCGAGCTCGGCAGGTGGTACCAGCGTGTCCGGAACATGGTTCTGGCACGTCTTAGAGATGGTTCCGGAATGCCAGGCAGGTGATTCCGGAGTGTCCGGCATGTGGTTCTGGCACCTCTGAGAGGTGGTTCCGGCATCCCGGCAGGTGATTCCGGAGTGTCCGGCATGTGGTTCTAGCACCTCTGAGAGGTGGGTCCGTCATGCCCGGCAGGTGGTTCCGGAGGTTCTGCCGAGTGGTTCTGGCGTAGTCGGCAGGTGATTCTGGCGTGTCCAGCAGGTGGTTCTGGGGAGTGGATCAGGTGGTTCCAGCATACTCGGCAGATGGTGCCGTCGTGTCCGGAACATGGTTCTGCCAAGTCTGAGAGGCGGTTCCGGCATGCCCGACAGGTGACTCCGGAGTGTTCGCCAAGTGGTTCTGGCGTAGCCGTCAGGTCATTTTGCATGTCCGGCGGTGGTTCCGGCGAGTCGAGCCGGTGGTTCCGGCGTGTCCGGCAGGTGGTTCTGGCGTGACCGGCACGACGTTCTGGCACGTCTGAGAGTTGGTTCCGGCATGCCCGACAGGTGATTCCGGAGTGTCCGCCACGTGGTTCTGGCGTACCCGGCAGGTGATTTTGGCGTGTCTGGCAGGTGTTTCTGGCAAGTCGAGCATTTGGCTCAGGCATGCTCAGCAGGTGATTTGGGCGTGTCTGGCATGTGGTTCTGGTGTGTCTGAGAGCTGGTTCTGGCATGTCCGTCAGATGATTCCGGAGTGTCCACCAAGTGGTTGTGGCGTACCCGGCAGGTGATTTTAGCGTGTCAGGTAGGTGGTTCCGGCGTGCTCGGGAGGTGGTTCAGGCGGGTCTGGCAGGTGGCTTCGGTCTGTTCGGGGTGTGGTTCCGGCATCTCAGGCACATGGATCTGGCACGTCTGAGAGGTGGTTCCGGCCGGCCCGACAGGTGTTTCCATGGTGTCCGCCAAGTGGTTCTGGCATAGCTGGCAGGTGATGTTGGCGTGACCGGCAGGTGGTTTTGGCGAGTCGAGCAGGTGGTTCTGGCGTGCTCGGCAGGTGCTTCTGGTGTCATTGGCATGTGGTTCCGGCATGTCTGAGAGGTGGTTCCGCCATGCCCGGCAGGTGATTCCGGAGTGTCCGGGATTTGGTTCTGGCACCTCTGAGAGGTGGCTCCGGAATGCCTGGCATGTGATTCCGGAGTGTCTGCCTAGTGGTTCTGGCATAGCCGGCAGGTGATTCTGGCGTGTCCAGCAGGTGGTTCTGGGGAGTGGATCAGGCGGTTCCGGCATACTCGGCAGGTGGTACCGTAGTGTCCGGAACAAGGTTCTGGCAAGTCTGAGATGTGGTTCTGGCATGCCCGACAGGTGATTCCGGAGTGTTCGCCAAGTGGTTCTGCCGTAGCCGGCAGGTCATTTTGCATGTCCGGCGGTGGTTCCGGCGAGTCGAGCCGGTGGTTCCGGCGTAGCCGGCTGTTGATTTTGGCGTGTCCAATAGGTGGTTCTGGGGAGTGCATCAGCTGGTTCTGGCATACTCGGCACGTGGTACCGGCGTGTCCAGAACATGGTTCTGGCAAGTCTGAGAGGTGGTTCCGGCACGCCCGACAGGTGATTCCGGAGCGTCCGCCAAGTGTTTCTGGCGTACCCGGCAGGTGATTTTGGCATGTCTGACAGGTGTTTCTTGCGAGTCGAGCAAGCGGCTCAGGCATGCTCAGCTGGTGCTTCCGGCGTCTCTGGCACGTGGTTCTGGTGTGTCTGAGAGCTGGTTCTGGCATGTCCGGCAGATGATTCCGGAGTGTCCACCAAGTGGTTGTGGCATACCCGGCAGGTGATTTTAGCGTGTCAGGTAGGTGGTTCCGGCGAGTCGAGTAGGTGGTTCCGGCGTGCTCGGCCGGTGGTTCAGTCGGGTCTTGCAGGTGGTTTCGGTCTGTTCGGGCTGTGGTTCCGGCATCTCAGGCACATGGTTCTGGCACGTCTGATAGGTGGTTCCGGCCGGCCCGACAGGTGTTTCCATTGTGTCCGCCAAGTGGTTCTGGCATAGCTGGCAGGTGATGTTGGCGTGACCGGCAGGTGGTTCCAGCCAGCCCGGCAGGTGATTCCGAAGTGTTCACCAAATGGTTGTGGCATAGCCGGAAGGTGATTTTGGCGTGTCCAGCACGTGGTTTTGGCGAGTCGAGCAAGTGGTTCTGGCGTGCTCGGCAGGTGCTTCCGGTGTCATTGGCATGTGGTTCCGGCATGTTTGAGAGGTGGTTCCGCAATGCCCGACAGGTGATTCCGGAGTGTTCGCCAAGTGGTTCTGGCGTAGCCGGCAGGTGATTTTGCATGTCCGGCAATGGTTCCGGCGAGTCGAGGTGGTGGTTCCGGAATGACCGGCAGGTGGTTCCGGCATGTCCGGCAAGTGGTTCCGGCATGTGCAGCACGTGGTTCCAGCATGCCCGGCAGGTGATTCCGGAGTGTCCGGCATGTTGTTCTGGCACCTCTGAGAGGTGGTTCCGGCATGCCCGACAGGTGATACCTGAGTGTCCGGCATTTGGTTCTCGCACCTCTGAGAGGTGGTTCCGGAATGCCTGGCATGTAATTCCGGAGTGTCTGCCGAATGGTTCTGGCGTAGCCGGCAGATGATTTTGGCGTGTCCACTAGGTGGTTCTGGGGAGTGGATCAGCTGGTTCCAGCATACTCGGCAGGTTGTACCGGCGTGTCCAGAACATGGTTCTGGCAAGTCTGAGAGGTGGTTCCGGCCGGCCCGACAGGTGTTTCCATGGTGTCCGCCAAGTGGTTCTGGCATACCTGGCAGGTGATGTTGGCGTGACCGGCAGGTGGTTCCAGCCAGCCCGGCATGTGATTCCGAAGAGTTCACCAAATGGTTGTGGCGTAGCCGGCAGGTGATTTTCGTGTGTCCAGCAGGTGGTTTTGGCGAGTCGAGCAGGTGGTTCTGGCGTGCTCGGCAGCTGCTTCCGGAGTCATTGGCATGTGTTTCCGGCATGTCTGAGAGGTGGTTCCGCCATGCCCGGCAGGTGATTCCGGAGTGTTCGCCAAGTGATTCTGGCATAGCCGGCAGGTGATTTTGCATGTCCGGCTATGGTTCCGGCGAGTCGGGCCGGTGTTTCCGGCATGTCCGGCAGGTGGGTCCGGCATGCCCGGCAGGTGATTCCGGAGTGTATGGCATGTGGTTTTGGCACCTCTGAGAGGTGGTTCCGGCATGCCCGTCAGGTGATACCGGAGTGTTCGCCAAGTGGTTCTGGCGTAGCCGGCAGGTGATTTTACATGTCCGGCATTATTTCCGGCGAGTCGAGCCGGTGGTTCCGGAATGTCCGGCTGGTGGTTCCGGCATGTCCGGCAGGTGCTTCCGGCATGTCCAGCACGTGGTTCCAGCATGCCCGGCAGGTGATTCCGGTGTGTCCGGCATGTGGTTTGGGCAGCTCTGAGAGGTGGTTCCGGAATGCCTGGCCTGTGATTCCGGAGTGTCTGCCGAGTGGTTCTGGCGTAGCCGGCAGTTGATTTTGGCGTTTCCACTCTGTGGTTCTGGGGAGTGGATCAGCTGGTTCCGGCATACTCGGCAGGTGGTACCGGCGTGTCCAGAACATGGTTCTGGCAAGTCTGAGCGGAGGTTCCGGCACGCCTGACAGGTGATTCCGGAGCGTCCGCCAAGTGTTGCTGGCGTACCCGGCAGGTGATTTTCGCCTGTCCGACAGGTGTATCTTGCGAGTCGAGCAGGTGGCTCAGGCATGCTCAGCTGGTGCTTCCGGCGTCTCTGCCACGTGGTTCTGGTGTGTCTGAGAGCTGGTTCTGGCATGTCCGGCAGACGATTCCGGAGTGTCCACCAAGTGGTTCTGGTATACCTGGCAGGTGATTTTGGCGTGTCAGGAAGTTGGTTCCGGCTAGTTGAGCTGGTGGATCAGGCGTGCTCGCCAGGGGGTTCAGGCGGGTCTGGCAGGTGGTTTCGGTCTGTTGGGGAGTGGTTCCGGCATCTCAGGCACATGGTTCTGGCACGTCTGAGAGGTGGTTGCGGCAGGCCCGACAGGTGTTTCCATGGTGTCCGCCAAGTGGTTCTGGCATAGCTGGCAGGTGATGTTGGCGTGACCGGCAGGTGGTTCCAGCAAGCCCGGCAGGTGATTCCGAAGATTTCACCAAATGGTTGTGGCGTAGGCGGCAGGTGATTTTGGCGTGTCCAGCAGGTGCTTTTGGCGAGTTGAGCAGGTGGTTCTGGCGTGCTCGGAAGGTGCTTCCGGTGTCATTGGCATGTGGTTCCGGCATGTCTGAGAGGGGGTTCCGGCATGCCCGGCAGGTGGTTCCAGAGTGTCTGCCGAGTGGTTCTGGAGCCAGCCCGGCAGGTGATTCCGAATAGTTCACCAAATGGTTGTGGCGTAGCCGGCAGGTGATTTTGGCGTGTCAGGAAGATAGTTCCGGCTAGTTGAGCAGGTGGATCATGCGTGCTCGCCAGGGGGTTCAGGCGGGTCTGGCAGGTGGTTTCGGTCTGTTCGGGGAGTGGTTATGGCTTCTCAGGCACATGGTTCTGGCACGTCTGAGAGGTGGTTCCGGCCGGCCCGACAGGTGTTTCCATGGTGTCCGCCAAGTGGTTCTGGCATAGCTGGCAGGTGATGTTGGCGTGACCGGCAGGTGGTTTTGGCGAGTCGAGCAGGTGGTTCTGGCGTGCTCGGCAGGTGCTTCTGGTGTCATTGGCATGTGGTTCCGGCATGTCTGAGAGGTGGTTCCGCCATGCCCGGCAGGTGATTCCAGAGTGTCCGGGATTTGGTTCTGGCACCTCTGAGAGGTGGCTCCGGAATGCCTGGCATGTGATTCCGGAGTGTCTGCCGAGTGGTTCTGGCGTAGCCGGCAGGTGATTCTGGCGTGTCCAGCAGGTGGTTCTGGGGAGTGGATCAGGCGGTTCCGGCATACTCGGCAGGTGGTACCGTAGTGTCCGGAACAAGGTTCTGGCAAGTCTGAGATGTGGTTCTGGCATGCCCGACAGGTGATTCCGGAGTGTTCGCCAAGTGGTTCTGCCGTAGCCGGCAGGTCATTTTGCATGTCCGGCGGTGGTTCCGGCGAGTCGAGCCGGTGGTTCCGGCGTAGCCGGCTGTTGATTTTGGCGTGTCCAATAGGTGGTTCTGGGGAGTGCATCAGCTGGTTCCGGCATACTCGGCACGTGGTACCGGCGTGTCCAGAACATGGTTCTGGCAAGTCTGAGAGGTGGTTCCGGCACGCCCGACAGGTGATTCCGGAGCGTCCGCCAAGTGTTTCTGGCGTACCCGGCAGGTGATTTTGGCATGTCCGACAGGTGTTTCTTGCGAGTCGAGCAAGTGGCTCAGGCATGCTCAGCTGGTGCTTCCGGAGTCTCTGGCACGTGGTTCTGGTGTGTCTGAGAGCTGGTTCTGGCATGTCCGGCAGATGATTCCGGAGTGTCCACCAAGTGGTTCTGGTAGACCTGGCAGGTGATTTTGGCGTGTCAGGAAGGTGGTTCCGGCTAGTTGAGCAGGTGGATCAGGCGTGCTCGCCAGGGGGTTCAGGCGGGTCTGGCAGGTGGTTTCGGACTGTTCGGGGCGTGGTTCCGGCATCTCAGGCACATGGTTCTGGCACGTCTGAGGGGTGGTTCCGGCCGGCCCGACAGGTGTTTCCGGAGTATCCACCAAGTGTTTCCGGCGTAGCTGAAATGTGATGTTGGCGTGACCGTCAGGTTGTTCCAGCCAGCCCGGCAGGTGATTCCGGAGTGTCTGCCATGTGGTTCTGGCATAGCTGGCAGGTGATTTTGGCGTGTACAGCAGGTGGTTCCGGCGAGCTCGGCAGGTGGTACCAGCGTGTCCGGAACATGGTTCTGGCACGTCTTAGAGATGGTTCCCGAATGTCAGGCAGGTGATTCCGGAGTGTCCGGCATGTGGTTCTGGCACCTCTGAGAGGTGGTTCCGGCAGCCCGGCAGGTGATTCCGGAGTGTCCAGCATGTGGTTCTAGCACCTCTGAGAGGTGGGTCCGTCATGCCCGGCAGGTGGTTCCGGAGGTTCTGCCGAGTGGTTCTGGCGTAGTCGGCAGGTGATTCTGGCGTGTCCAGCAGGTGGTTCTAGGGAGTGGATCAGGTGGTTCCAGCATACTCGGCAGGTGGTACCGTCGTGTCCGGAACATGGTTCTGCCAAGTCTGAGAGGCGGTTCCGGCATGCCCGACAGGTGATTCCGGAGTGTTCGCCAAGTGGTTCTGGCGTAGCCGGCAGGTCATTTTGCATGTCCGGCGGTGGTTCCGGCGAGTCGAGCCGGTGGTTCCGGCGTGTCCGGCAGGTGGTTCTGGCGTGACCGGCACGACGTTCTGGCACGTCTGAGAGTTGGTTCCGGCATGCCCGACAGGTGATTCCGGAGTGTCCGCCACGTGGTTCTGGCGTACCCGGCAGGTGATTTTGGCGTGTCTGGCAGGTGTTTCTGGCAAGTCGAGCATTTGGCTCAGGCATGCTCAGCAGGTGATTCGGGCGTGTCTGGCACGTGGTTCTGGTGTGTCTGAGAGCTGGTTCTGGCATGTCCGTCAGATGATTCCAGAGTGTCCACCAAGTGGTTGTGGCGTACCCGGCAGGCGATTTTAGCGTGTCAGGTAGGTGGTTCCAGCGAGTCGAGTAGGTGGTTCCGGCATGCTCGGGAGGTGGTTCAGGCGGGTCTGGCAGGTGGCTTCGGTCTGTTCGGGGTGTGGTTCCGGCATCTCAGGCACATGGATCTGGCACGTCCGAGAGGTGGTTCCGGCCGGCCCGACAGGTGTTTCCATGGTGTCCGCCAAGTGGTTCTGGCATAGCTGGCAGGTGATGTTGGCGTGACCGGCAGGTGGTTTTGGCGAGTCGAGCAGGTGGTTCTGGCGTGCTCGGCAGGTGCTTCTGGTGTCATTGGCATGTGGTTCCGGCATGTCTGAGAGGTGGTTCCGCCATTCCCGGCAGGTGATTCCGGAGTGTCCGGGATTTGGTTCTGGCACCTCTGAGAGGTGGCTCCGGAATGCCTGGCATGTGATTCCGGAGTGTCTGCCGAGTGGTTCTGGCGTAGCCGGCAGGTGATTCTGGCGTGTCCAGCAGGTGGTTCTGGGGAGTGGATCAGGCGGTTCCGGCATACTCGGCAGGTGGTACCGTAGTGTCCGGAACAAGGTTCTGGCAAGTCTGAGATGTGGTTCTGGCATGCCCGACAGGTGATTCCGGAGTGTTCGCCAAGTGGTTCTGCCGTAGCCGGCAGGTCATTTTGCATGTCCGGCGGTGGTTCCGGCGAGTCGAGCCGGTGGTTCCGGCGTAGCCGGCTGTTGATTTTGGCGTGTCCAATAGGTGGTTCTGGGGAGTGCATCAGCTGGTTCCGGCATACTCGGCACGTGGTACCGGCGTGTCCAGAACATGGTTCTGGCAAGTCTGAGAGGTGGTTCCGGCACGCCCGACAGGTGATTCCGGAGCGTCCGCCAAGTGTTTCTGGCGTACCCGGCAGGTGATTTTGGCATGTCCGACAGGTGTTTCTTGCGAGTCGAGCAAGTGGCTCAGGCAGGCTCAGCTGGTGCTTCCGGCGTCTCTGGCACGTGGTTCTGGTGTGTCTGAGAGCTGGTTCTGGCATGTCCGGCAGATGATTCCGGAGTGTCCACCAAGTGGTTCTGGTAGACCTGGCAGGTGATTTTGGCGTGTCAGGAAAGTGGTTCCGGCTAGTTGAGCAGGTGGATCAGGCGTGCTCGCCAGGTTGTTCAGGAGGGTCTGGCAGGTGGTTTTGGACTGTTCGGGGCGTGGTTCCGGCATCTCAGGCACATGGTTCTGGCACGTCTGAGGGGTGGTTCCGGCCGGCCCGACAGGTGTTTCCGGAGTGTCCGCCAAGTGGTTCCGGCGTAGCTGAAACGTGATGTTGGCGTGACCGGCAGATGGTTCCAGCCAGCCCCGTAGGTGATTCCGGAGTGTCTGCCGCGTGGTTCTGGCGTAGCCCAGAGGTGATTTTGGCGTGTCCAGCAGGTGGTTCCGGCGAGCTCGGCAGGTGGTACTGGCGTGTCCAGAACATGGTTCTGGCACGTCTGAGAGATGGTTCCGGCATGCCCGGCAGGTGATTCCGGAGTGTCGGGCACGTGGTTCTGGCACCTCTGAGAGGTGGTTCCGGCATGCCCGACAGGTGATACCGGAGTGTCCGGCATTTGGTTCTCGCACCTCTGAGAGGTGGTTCCGGAATGCCTGGCATGTGATTCCGGAGTGTCTGCCGAGTGGTTCTGGCATAGCCGGCACATGATTTTGGCGTGTCCACTAGGTGGTTCTGGGGAGTGGATCAGCTGGTTCCGGCATACTCGGCAGGTTGTACCGGCGTGTCCAGAATATGGTTCTGGCAAGTCTGAGAGGTGGTTCCGGCCGGCCCGACAGGTGTTTCCATGGTGTCCGCCAAGTGGTTCTGGCATAGCTGGCAGGTGATGTTGGCGTGACTGGCAGGTGGTTCCAGCCAGCCCGGCAGGTGATTCCGAAGAGTTCACCAAATGGTTGTGGCGTAGCCGGCAGGTGATTTTCGTGTGTCCAGCAGGTGGTTTTGGCGAGTCGAGCAGGTGGTTCTGGCGTGCTCGGCAGCTGCTTCCGGAGTCATTGGCATGTGTTTCCGGCATGTCTGAGAGGTGGTTCCGCCATGCCCGGCAGGTGATTCCGGAGTGTTCGCCAAGTGATTCTGGCGTAGCCGGCAGGTGATTTTGCATGTCCGGCTATGGTTCCGGCGAGTCGGGCCAGTGGTTCCGGCATGTCCGGCAGGTGGTTCCGGCATGCCCGGCAGGTGATTCCGGAGTGTCCGGCATGTGGTTCTGGCACCTCTGAGAGGTGGTTCCGGCATGCCCGTCAGGTGATACCGGAGTGTTCGCCAAGTGGTTCTGGCGTAGCCGGCAGGTGATTTTACATGTCCGGCATTATTTCCGGCGAGTCGAGCTGGTGGTTCCGGAATGTCCGGCTGGTGGTTCCGGCATGTCCGGCAGGTGGTTCCGGCATGTCCAGCACGTGGTTCCAGCATGCCCGGCAGGTGATTCCGGAGTGTCCGGCATGTGGTTCTGGCAGCTCTGAGAGGTGGTTCCGGAATGCCTGGCCTGTGATTCCGGAGTGTCTGCCGAGTGGTTCTGGCGTAGCCGGCAGTTGATTTTGGCGTGTCCACTAGGTGGTTCTGGGGAGTGGATCAGCTGGTTACGGCATACTCGGCAGGTGGTACCGGCGTGTCCAGAACATGGTTCTGGCAAGTCTGAGCGGAGGTTCCGGCACGCCTGACAGGTGATTCCGGAGCGTCCGCCAAGTGTTGCTGGCGTACCCGGTTCGTGATTTTGGCGTGTCTGGCAGGTGTTTCTGGCAAGTCGAGCATTTGGCTCAGGCATGCTCAGCAGGTGATTCGGGCGTGTCTGGCACGTGGTTCTGGTGTGTCTGAGAGCTGGTTCTGGCATGTCCGTCAGATGATTCCGGAGTGTCTACCAAGTGGTTGTGGCGTACCTGGCAGGTGATTTTAGCGTGTCAGGTAGGTGGTTCCGGCGTGCTCGGGAGGTGGTTCAGGCGGGTCTGGCAGGTGGCTTCGGTCTGTTCGGGGTGTGGTTCCGGCATCTCAGGCACATGGATCTGGCACGTCTGAGAGGTGGTTCCGGCCGGCCCGACAGGTGTTTCCATGGTGTCCGCCAAGTGGTTCTGGCATAGCTGGCAGGTGATGTTGGCGTGACCGGCAGGTGGTTTTGGCGAGTCGAGCAGGTGGTTCTGGCGTGCTCGGCAGGTGCTTCTGGTGTCATTGGCATGTGGTTCCGGCATGTCTGAGAGGTGGTTCCGCCATGCCCGGCAGGTGATTCCGGAGTGTCCGGGATTTGGTTCTGGCACCTCTGAGAGGTGGCTCCGGAATGCCTGCCTTGTGATTCCGGAGTGTCTGCCAAGTGGTTCTGGCGTAGCCGGCAGGTGATCCTGGCGTGTCCAGCAGGTGGTTCTGGGGAGTGGATCAGGCGGTTCCGGCATACTCGGCAGGTGGTACCGTAGTGTCCGGAACAAGGTTCTGGCAAGTCTGAGATGTGGTTCTGGCATGCCCGACAGGTGATTCCGGAGTGTTCGCCAAGTGGTTCTGCCGTAGCCGGCAGGTCATTTTGCATGTCCGGCGGTGGTTCCGGCGAGTCGAGCCGGTGGTTCCGGCGTAGCCGGCTGTTGATTTTGGCGTGTCCAATAGGTGGTTCTGGGGAGTGCATCAGCTGGTTCCGGCATACTCGGCACGTGGTACCGGCGTGTCCAGAACATGGTTCTGGCAAGTCTGAGAGGTGGTTCCGACACGCCCGACAGGTGATTCCGGAGCGTCCGCCAAGTGTTTCTGGCGTACCCGGCAGGTGATTTTGGCATGTCCGACAGGTGTTTCTTGCGAGTCGAGCAAGTGGCTCAGGCAGGCTCAGCTGGTGCTTCCGGCGTCTCTGGCACGTGGTTCTGGTGTGTCTGAGAGCTGGTTCTGGCATGTCCGGCAGATGATTCCGGAGTGTCCACCAAGTGGTTCTGGTAGACGTGGCAGGTGATTTTGGCGTGTCAGGAAGTGGTTCCGGCTAGTTGAGCAGGTGGATCAGGCGTGCTCGCCAGGGGGATCAGGCGCCTCTGACAGGTGGTTTCGGACTGTTCGGGGCGTGGTTCCGGCATCTCAGGCACATGGTTCTGGCACGTCTGAGGGGTGGTTCCGGCCGGCCCGACAGGTGTTTCCGGAGTGTCCGCCAAGTGGTTCCAGCGTAGCTGAAAGGTGATGTTGCCGTGACCGGCAGATGGTTCCAGCCAGCCCCGCAGGTGATTCCGGAGTGTCTGCCGCGTGGTTCTGGCGTAGCCGAGAGGTGATTTTGGTGTGTCCAGCAGGTGGTTCCGGCGAGCTCGGGAGGTGGTACTGGCGTGTCCGGAACATGGTTCTGGCACGTCGGAGAGATGGTTCCGGCATGCCCGGCAGGTGATTCCGGAGTGTCCGGCATGTGGTTCTGGCACCTCTGAGAGGTGGTTCCGGCATGCTCGGCAGGTGATACCGGAGTGTCCGGCATGTGGTTCTGGCACCTCTGAGAGGTTGTTCCGGCATGCCCGGCAGGTGTTTCCGGAGTGTCTGCCGAATGGTTCTGGCGTAGCCGGCAGGTGATTCTGGCGTGTCCAGCAGGTGGTTCTGGGGAGTGGATCAGGTGGTTCCGGCATACTCGGCATTTTGTACCGGCGTGTCCGGAACATGGTTCTGGCAAGTCTGAGAGGTGGTTCCGGCATGCCCGACAGGTGATTCCGGAGTGTTCGCCAAGTGGTTCTGGAGTAGCCGGCAGGTTATTTTGCATGTCCGGCGGTGGTTCCGGCGAGTCGAGCCGGTGGTTCCGGCGTGTCCAGCAGATCGTTCTGGTCTGTCCGGCAGGTGGTTCTGGGGTGTCCGGGACGAGGTTCTGGCACGTCTGAGAGTTGGTTCTGGCATGCCCGACAGGTGATTCCGGATTGTCCGCCACGTGGTTCTGGCGTACCCGGCAGGTGATTTTGGCGTGTCTGGCAGGTGTTTCTTGCAATTCGAGCATGTGGCTCAGGCATGCTCAGCAGGTGCTTCCGGCGTGTCCGGCACGTGGTTCTGGTGTTTCTGAGAGCTGGTTCTGGCATGTCCGGCAGATGATTCCGGAGTGTCCACCAAGTGGTTGTGGCATACCCGGCAGGTGATTTTAGCGTGTCAGGTAGGTGGTTCCGGCGAGTCGAGTAGGTGGTTCCGGCGTGCTCGGCCGGTGGTTCAGTCGGGTCTTGCAGGTGGTTTCGGTCTGTTCGGGGTGTGGTTCCGGCATCTCAGGCACATGGTTCTGGCACGTCTGATAGGTGGTTCCGGCCGGCCCGACAGGTGTTTCCATTGTGTCCGCCAAGTGGTTCTGGCATAGCTGGCAGGTGATGTTGGCGTGACCGGCAGGTGGTTCCAGCCAGCCCGGCAGGTGATTCCGAAGTGTTCACCAAACGGTTGTGGCGTAGCCGGAAGGTGATTTTGGCGTGTCCATCAGGTGGTTTTGGCGAGTCGAGCAGGTGGTTCTGGCGTGCTCGGCAGGTGCTTCCAGTGTCATTGGCATGTGGTTCCGGCATGTCTGAGAGGTGGTTCCGCAATGCCCGGCAGGTGATTCCGGAGTGTTCGCCAAGTGGTTCTGGCATAGCCGGCAGGTGATTTTGCATGTCCGGCAATGGTTCCGGCGAGTCGAGGTGGTGGTTCCGGAATGACCGGCAGGTGGTTCCGGCATGTCCGGCAAGTGGTTCCGGCATGTCCAGCACGTGGTTCCAGCATGCCCGGCAGGTGATTCCGGAGTGTCCGGCATGTCGTTCTGGCACCTCTGAGAGGTGGTTCCGGCATGCCCGACAGGTGATACCTGAGTGTCCGGCATTTGGTTCTCGCACCTCTGAGAGGTGGTTCCGGAATGCCTTGCATGTGATTCCGGAGTGTCTGCCGAATGGTTCTGGCGTAGCCGGCAGTTGATTTTGGCGTGTCCACTAGGTGGTTCTGGGGAGTGGATCAGCTGGTTCCAGCATACTCGGCAGGTTGTACCGGCGTGTCCAGAACATGGTTCTGGCAAGTCTGAGAGGTGGTTCCGGCCGGCCCCACAAGTGTTTCCATGGTGTCCGCCAAGTGGTTCTGGCATAGCTGGCAGGTGATGTATGCGTGACCGGCAGGTGGTTCCAGCCAGCCCGGCAGGTGATTCCGAAGAGTTCACCAAATGGTTGTGGCGTAGCCGGCAGGTGATTTTCGTGTGTCCAGCAGGTGGTTTTGGCGAGTCGAGCAGGTGGTTCTGGCGTGCTCGGCAGCTGCTTCCGGAGTCATTGGCATGTGTTTCCGGCATGTCTGAGAGGTGGTTCCGCTATGCCCGGCAGGTGATTCCGGAGTGTTCGCCAAGTGATTCTGGCGTAGCTGGCTGGCGATTTTGCATGTCCGGCTATGGTTCCGGCGAGTCGGGCCGGTGGTTCCGGCATGTCCGGCAGGTGGTTCCGGCATGCCCGGCAGGTGATTCCGGAGTGTCCAGCATGTGGTTCTGGCACCTCTGAGAGGTGGTTCCGGCATGCCCGTCAGGTGATACCGCAGTGTTCGCCAAGTGGTTTTGGCGTAGCCGGCATGTGATTTTACATGCCCGGCATTATTTCCGGCGAGTCGAGCCTGTGGTTCCGGCATGTCCAGCACGTGGTTCCAGCATGCCCGGCAGGTGATTCCGGAGTGTCCGGCATGTGGTTCGGGCAGCTCTGAGAGGTGGTTCCGGAATGCCTGGCCTGTGATTCCGGAGTGTCTGCCGAGTGGTTCTGGCGTAGCCGGCAGTTGATTTTGGCGTTTCCACTCTGTGGTTCTGGGGAGTGGATCAGCTGGTTCCGGCATACTCGGCAGGTGGTACCGGCGTGTCCAGAACATGGTTCTGGCAAGTCTGAGCGGAGGTTCCGGCACGCCTGACAGGTGATTCCGGAGCGTCCGCCAAGTGTTGCTGGCGTACCCGGCAGGTGATTTTCGCCTGTCCGACAGGTGTATCTTGCGAGTCGAGCAGGTGGCTCAGGCATGCTCAGCTGGTGCTTCCGGCGTCTCTGGCACGTGGTTCTGGTGTGTCTTAGAGCTGGTTCTGGCATGTCCGGCAGACGATTCCGGAGTGTCCACCAAGTGGTTCTGGTATACCTGGCAGGTGATTTTGGCGTGTCAGGAAGTTGGTTCCGGCTAGTTGAGCTGGTGGATCAGGCGTGCTCGCCAGGGGGTTCAGGCGGGTCTGGCAGGTGGTTTCGGTCTGTTCGGGGAGTGGTTCCGGCATCTCAGGCACATGGTTCTGGCACGTCTGAGAGGTGGTTGCGGCAGGCCCGACAGGTGTTTCCATGGTGTCCGCCAAGTGGTTCTGGCATAGCTGGCAGGTGATGTTGGCGTGACCAGCAGGTGGTTCCAGCAAGCCCGGCAGGTGATTCCGAAGATTTCACCAAATGGTTGTGGCGTAGGCGGCAGGTGATTTTGGCGTGTCCAGCAGGTGGTTTTGGCGAGTCGAGCAGGTGGTTCTGGCGTGCTCGGAAGGTGCTTCCGGTGTCATTGGCATGTGGTTCCGGCATGTCTGAGAGGGGGTTCCGGCATGCCCGGCAGGTGGTTCCGAATAGTTCACCAAATGGTTGTGGTGTAGCCGGCAGGTGATTTTGGCGTGTCAGGAAGATAGTTCCGGCTAGTTGAGCAGGTGGATCTGGCGTGCTCGCCAGGGGGTTCAGGCGGGTCTGGCAGGTGGTTTCGGTCTGTTCGGGGAGTGGTTCCGGCATCTCAGGCACATGGTTCTGGCACGTCTGAGAGGTGGTTCCTGCCGGCCGCAGAGGTGTTTCCGGAGTGTCCGCCAAGTGGTTCTGGCGTAGCTGAGAGGTGATGTTGGCGTGACCGGCAGGTGGTTCCAGCCAGTCCGGCAGGTGATTCCGGAGTGTCTGCCATGTGGTTCTGGCATAGCTGGCAGGTGATTTTGGCGTGTCCAGCAGGTGGTTCCGGCGAGCTCGGCAGGTGGTACCAGCGTGTCCGGAACATGGTTCTGGCACGTCTTAGAGATGATTCCGGAATGCCAGGCAGGTGATTCCGGAGTGTCCGGCATGTGGTTCTGGCACCTCTGAGAGGTGGTTCCGGCAGCCCGGCAGGTGATTCCGCTGTGTCCGGCATGTGGTTCTAGCACCTCTGAGAGGTGGGTCCGTCATGCCCGGCAGGTGGTCCCGGAGGTTCTGCCGAGTGGTTCTGGCGTAGTCGGCAGGTGATTCTGGCGTGTCCAGCAGGTGGTTCTGGGGAGTGGATCAGGTGGTTCCAGCATACTTGGCAGGTGGTACCGTCGTGTCCGGAACATGGTTCTGCCAAGTCTGAGAGGCGGTTCCGGCATGCCCGACAGGTGATTCCGGAGAGTCTGCCGAGTGGTTCTGGAGCCAGGCCGGCAGGTGATTCCGAAGAGTTCACCAAATGGTTGTGGCGTAGCCGGCAGGTGATTTTGCCTTGTCCAGCGGTTGGTTTTGGCGATTCGTGCAGGTGGTTCTGGCGTGCTCGGCAGGTGCTTCCGGTGTCATTGGCATGTGGTTCCGGCATGTCTGAGAGGTGGTTAGGCCGTGCCTGGCAGGTGATTCCGGAGTGTTCACCACGTGGTTCTGGCATAGCCGGCAGGTGATTTTGCATGTCCATCAATGGTTCCGGCGAGTCGAGCCGGTGGTTCCGGCATGTCCGGCAGGTGGTTCCGGCATGCCCGGCAGGTGATTCCGGAGTGTCCGGCATGTGGTTCTGGCACCTCTGAGAGGTGGTTCCGGCATGTCCGGCAGGTGATTCCGGAGAGTCCGGCATGTGGTTCTGGCACCTCTGAGAGTGGGTTCCGGCATGCCCGGCAGGTGATACCGGAGTGTCTGCCGAGTGCTTCTGGCACCTCTGAGAGGTGGTTCCGGCATGCCCAGCAGGTGATTCCGGAGTGTCCGGCATGTAATTCTGGCACCTCTGTGAGTTGGTTCCGGCATGCCCGGCAGGTGATACCGGAGTGTCTGCCGAGTGGTTCTGGCACCTCTGAGAGGTGGTTCCGGCCGGCCGGAGAGGTGTTTCCGGAGTGTCCGCCAAGTGGTTCTGGCGTAGCTGAAAGGTGATGTTGGCGTGACCGGCAGGTGGTTCCGGAGTGTCTGTCTAGTGGTTCTGGAGCCAGCCCGGCTGTTGATTACGAAGAGTTCACCAAATGGTTGTGGCGTAGCCGGCAGGTGATTTTGGCGTGTCTGGAATGTGGTTCCGGCTAGTTGAGCAGGAGGATCAGGCGTGCTCGCCAGGGGGTTCAGGCGGGTCTGGCAGGTGGTTTCGGGCTGTTCGGGGAGTGGTTCCGGCATCTCAGGCACATGGTTCTGGCACGTCTGAGAGATGGTTCCGTCATGCCAGGCAGGTGATTCTGGAGTGTCCGGCATGTGGTTCTGGCACCTCTGAGAGGTGGTTCCTTCATGCCCGGCTGGTATTTCCAGAGTGTCTGCCGTGTGGTTCTGGCGTAGTCGGCAGGTGATTCTGGCGTGTCCAGCTGGTGGTTGTGGGGAGTGGATAAGGTGGTTCCGGCATACTCGGCATGTGGTACCGTCATGTCCGGAACATGGTTCTGGCAAGTCTGTGAGGCGGTTCCGGCATGCCCGACAGGTGATTCCGGAGTGTTCGCCAAGTGGCTCTGGCGTACCCGGCAGGTGATTTTGGCGTGTCTGGCAGGTGTTTCTTGCAAGTCGAGCATTTGGCTCAGGCATGATCAGCAGGTGCTTCCGGCGTGTCCGGCATCTGGTTCCGGTGTGTCTGAGAGCTGGTTCTGGCATGTCCGGCAGATGATTCCGGAGTGTCCACCAAGTGGTTGTGGCATACCCGGCAGGTGATTTTAGCGTGTCAGGTAGGTGGTTCCGGCGAGTCGAGTAGGTGGTTCCGGCGTGCTCGGCAGGTGGTTCAGGCGGGTCTGGCAGGTGGTTTCGGACTGTTCGGGGTGTGGTTCCGGCATCTCAGGCACATGGTTCTGGCACGTCTGACAGGTGGTTCCGGCCGGCCCGTCAGGTGTTTCCATTGTGTCCGCCAAGTGGTTCTGGCATAGCTGGTAGGTGATGTTGGCGTGACCGGCAGGTGGTTCCAGCCAGCCCGGCAGGTGATTCCGAAGTGTTCACCAAATGGTTGTGGCGTAGCCGGAAGGTGATTTTGGCGTGTCCAGCAGGTGGTTCCAGCCAGCCCGGCAGGTGATTCCGAAGTGTTCACCAAATGGTTGTGGCGTAGCCGGAAGGTGATTTTGGCGTGTCCAGCAGGTGGTTTTGGCGAGTCGAGCAGGTGGTTCTGGCGTGCTCAGAAGGTGCTTCCGGTGTCATTGGCATGTGGTTCCGGCATGTCTGAGAGGTGGTTCCGCAATGCCCGGCAGGTGATTCCGGAGTGTTCGCCAAGTGGTTCTGGCGTAACCGGCAGGTGATTTTGCATGTCCGGCAATGGTTCCGGCGAGTCGAGCCGGTGGTTCCGGAATGTCCGGCAGGTGGTTCCGGCATGTCCGGCAATTGGTTCCGGCATGTCCAGCACGTGGTTACAGCATTCCCGGCAGGTGATTCCAGAGTGTCCGGCATGTGGTTCTGGCACCTCTGAGAGGTGGTTCCGGCATGCCCGACAGGTGATACCGGAGTGTCCGGCATTTGGTTCTGGCACCTCTGAGAATTGGTTCCGGAATGCCTGGCATGTGATTCCGGAGTGTCTGCCGAGTGGTTCTGGCGTAGCCGGCAGATGATTTTGGCGTGTCAACTAGGTGGTTCTGGGGAGTGGATCAGCTGGTTCCGGCATACTCGGCATGTTATACCGGCGTGTCCAGAACATGGTTCTGGCAAGTCTGAGAGGTGGTTCCGGCCGGCCCGACAGGTGTTTCCATGGTTTCCGAAAAGTGGTTCTGGCATAGCTGGCAGGTGATGTTGGCGTGACCGGCAGGTGGTTCCAGCCAGCCCGGCAGGTGATTCCGAAGAGTTCACCAAATGGTTGTGGCGTAGCCGGCAGGTGATTTTCGTGTGTCCAGCAGGTGGTTTTGGCGAGACGAGCAGGTGGTTCTGGCGTGCTCGGCAGCTGCTTCCGGAGTCATTGGCATGTGGTTCCGGCATGTCTGAGAGGTGGTTCCGCCATGCCCGGCAGGTGATTCCGGAGTCTTCGCCAAGTGATTCAAGCGTAGCCGGCAGGTGATTTTGCATGTCCGGCTATGGTTCCGGCGAGTCGGGCCGGTGGTTCCGGCATGTCCGGCAGGTGGTTCCGGCATGCCCGGCAGGTGATTCCGGAGTGTCCGGCATGTGGTTCTGACACCTCTGAGAGGTGGTTCCGGCATGCCCGTCAGGTGATACCGGAGTGTTCGCCACGTGGTTCTGGCGTAGCCGGCAGGTGATTTTACATGTCCGGCATTATTTCCGGCGAGTCGAGCCGGTGGTTCCGGAATGTCCGGCTGGTGGTTCCGGCATGTCTGGCAGGTGGTTCCGGCATGTCCAGCACGTGGTTCCAGCATGCCCGGCAGGTGATTCCGGAGTGTCCAGCATGTGGTTCTGGCAGCTCTGAGAGGTGGTTCCGGAATGCCTGGCCTGTGATTCCGGAGTGTCTGCCGAGTGGTTCTGGCGTAGCCGGCAGTTGATTTTGGCGTGTCCACTAGGTGGTTCTGGGGAGTGGATAAGCTGGTTCCGGCATACTCGGCAGGTGGTCCCGGCGTGTCCAGAACATGGTTCTGGCAAGTCTGAGCGGAGGTTCCGGCACGCCTGACAGGTGATTCCGGAGCGTCCGCCAAGTGTTGCTGGCGTACCCGGCAGGTGATTTTCGCCTGTCCGACAGGTGTATCTTGCGAGTCGAGCAGGTGGCTCAGGCATGCTCAGCTGGTGCTTCCGGCGTCTCTGGCACGTGGTTCTGGTGTGTCTGAGAGCTGGTTCTGGCATGTCCGGCAGACGATTCCGGAGTGTCCACCAAGTGGTTCTGGTATACCTGGCAGGTGATTTTGGCGTGTCAGGAAGTTGCTTCCGGCTACTTGAGCTGGTGGATCAGGCGTGCTCGCCAGGGGGTTCAGGCGGGTCTGGCAGGTGGTTTCGGTCTGTTCGGGAAGTGGTTCCGTCATCTCAGGCACATGGTTCTGGCACGTCTGAGAGGTGGTTGCGGCAGGCCCGACAGGTGTTTCCATGGTGTCCGCCAAGTGGTTCTGGCATAGCTGGCAGGTGATGTTGGCGTGACGGGCAGGTGGTTCCAGCAAGCCCGGCAGGTGATTCCGAAGAGTTCACCAAATGGTTGTGGCGTAGGCGGCAGGTGATTTTGGCGTGTCCAGCAGGTGGTTTTGGCGAGTCGAGCAGGTGGTTCTGGCGTGCTCGGAAGGTGCTTCCGGTGTCATTGGCATGTGGTTCCGGCATGTCTGAGAGGTGGTTCCGGCATGCCCGGCAGGTGGTTCCAGAGTGTCTGCCGAGTGGTTCTGGAGCCAGCCCGGCAGGTGATTCCGAATAGTTCACCAAATGGTTGTGGCGTAGCCGGCAGGTGATTTTGGCGTGTCAGGAAGATAGTTCCGGCTAGTTGAGCAGGTGGATCAGGCGTGCTCGCCAGGGGGTTCAGGCGGGTCTGGCAGGTGGTTTCGGTCTGTTCGGGGAGTGGTTCCGGCATCTCAGGCACATGGTTCTGGCACTTCTTAGAGGTGGTTCCTGCCGGCCGCAGAGGTGTTTCCGGAGTGTCCGCCAAGTGTTTCTGGCGTAGCTGAGAGGTGATGTTGGCGTGACCGGCAGGTGGTTCCAGCCAGCCCGGCAGGTGATTCCGGAGTGTCTGCCATGTGGTTCTGGCATAGCTGGCAGGTGATTTTGGCGTGTACCGGAGGTGGTTCCGGTGAGCTCGGCAGGTGGTACCAGCGAGTCCGGAACATGGTTCTGGCACGTCTTAGAGATGGTTCCGGTATGCCCGGCAGGTGATTCCGGAGTGTCCAGCATGTGGTTCTGGCACCTCTCAGAGGTGGTTCCGGCATGCCCGGCAGGTGGTTCCGGAGTGTCTGCCGAGTGGTTCTGGCGTAGTCGGCAGGTGATTCTGGCGTGTCCAGCAGGTGGTTCTGGGGAGTGGATCAGGTGGTTCCGGCATACTCGGCAGGTGTTCCATGTCTGGAACATGGTTCTCGCAAGTCTGAGAGGTGGTTCCGGCATGCCCGACAGGTGATTCCGGAGTGTTCGCCAAGTGGTTCTGGTGTAGCCAGTAGGTCATTTTGCATGTCCGGCGGTGGTTCCGGCGAGTCGAGCCGGTGGTTCCAGCGTGTCCGGCAGGTGGTTCTGTCGTGACCGGCACGAGGTTCTGGCACGTCTGAGAGTTGGTTCCGGCATGCCCGACAGGTGATTCCGGAGTTTCAGCCACATGGTTCTGGCATACCCGGCAGGTGATTTTGGCGTGTCCACTAGGTGGTTCTGGGGAGTGGAGCAGCTTTTTCAGGCACGCCCGACAGGTGATTAGGGAGCGTCCGCCAAGTGTTTCCTGCGTACCCGGCAGGTGACTTTGGCATGTCCGACAGGTGTTTCTTGCGAGTCGAGCAGGTGGCTCAGGCATGCTCAGCTGGTGCTTCCGTCGTCTCTGCCACGTGGTTCTGGTGTGTCTGAGAGCTGGTTCTGGCATGTCCGGCAGATGATTCCGGAGTGTCCACCAAGTGGTTCTGGTATACCTGGCAGGTGATTTTGGCGTGTCAGGAAGGTGGTTCCGGCTATTTGAGCAGGTGGATCAGGCGTGCTCGCCAGTGGGTTCAGGCGGGTCTGGCAGGTGGTTTCGGTCTGTTCGGGGAGTGGTTCCGGCATCTCAGGCTCATGGTTCTGTCAAGTCTGAGAGGTGGTTCCGGCCGGCTCGACAGGTGTTTACATAGTGTCCGCCAAGTTGTTCTGGCATAGCTGGCAGGTGATGTTGGCGTGTCCAGCAGGTGGTTCCGGCGAGCTCGGCAGGTGGTACCAGCGTGTCCGGAGCATGGTTCTGGCAAGTCTGAGAGATGGTTCCGGCATGGCAGTCAGGTGATTCTGGAGTGTCCGGCATGTGGTTCTGGCACCTCTGAGAGGTGGTTC
The DNA here is from genome assembly GCF_037783145.1 of Equus przewalskii. Taxonomy (NCBI): domain Eukaryota; kingdom Metazoa; phylum Chordata; class Mammalia; order Perissodactyla; family Equidae; genus Equus; species Equus przewalskii. Next base: position 82,789 of record NW_027228176.1, read on the forward strand.
CGGCATGCCCGGCAGGTGATTCCGGAGTGTCCGGCATGTGGTTCTGGTACCTCTGAGAGGTGGTTCCGGCATGCCCGTCAGGTGATACCCGAGTGTTCGCCAAGTGGTTCTGGCATAGCCGGCAGGTGATTTTGCATGTCCGGCAATGGCTCCGGCGAGTCGAGCCGGTGGTTCCGGAATGTCCGGCAGGTGGTTCCGGCATGTCCGGCAGGTGGTTCCGGCATGTCCAGCACGTGGTTCCAGCATGCCCGGCAGGTGATTCAGGAGTGTCCGGCATGTGGTTCTGGCAGCTCTGAGAGGTGGTTCCGGAATGTCTGGCCTGAGATTCCGGAGTGTCTGCCGAGTGGTTCTGGCGTAGCCGGCAGGTGATTTTGGCGTGTCCACCATGTGGTTCCGCCGAGCTCGGCAGGTGGTACCGGCGTGTCCGGAACATGGTTCTGGCACGTCTGAGAGATGGTTCCGGCATGCCCGGCATGTGATTCCGGAGTGTCCGGCATGTGGTTCTGGCACCTCTGAGAGGTGGTTCCGGCATGCCCGACAGGTGATTCCCGAGTGTTCGCCAATTGGTTGTGGCGTAGCCGGCAGGTCACTTTGCATGTCTGGCTGTGGTTCCCGCGAGTCGAGCCGGTGGTTCCGGCATAGCCGGCAGTTGATTTTGGCGTGTCCACTAGGTGGTTCTGGGGAGTGGATCAGCTGGTTCCGGCATACTCGGCAGGTGGTACCCTCGTGTCCAGAACATGGTTCTGGCCAGTCTGAGAGGTGGTTCCGGCACACCCGACAGGTGATTCCGGAGCGTCCGCCATGTGTTTCTGGCGTACCCGGCAGGTGATTCCGGAGTGTCCGGCATGTCGTTCTGGCACCTCTGAGAGGTGGTTCTGGCATGCCCGGCAGGTATTTCCAGAGTGTCTGCCGTGTGGTTCTGGCGTAGTCGGCAGGTGATTCTGGCGTGTCCAGCTGGTGGTTGTGGGGAGTGGATAAGGTGGTTCCGGCATACTCGGCAGGTGGTACCGGCGTGTCCGGAACATGGTTCTGGCAAGTCTGAGAGGCAGTTCCGGCATGCCCGACAGGTGATTCCGGAGTGTTCCCCAAGTGGTTCTGGCGTAGCCGGCAGGTCATTTTGCATGTCCAGCGGTGGTTTCGGCGAGTCGAGCCGGTGTTTCCGGGTGTCCGGCAGGTGGTTCTGTCGTGACCGGCACGATGTTCTGGCACGTCTGAGAGTTGGTTACGGCATGCCCGACAGGTGATTCCGGAGTGTCAGCCACATGGTTCTGGCATACCCGGCAGGTGATTTTGGCGTGTCCAGCAGGTGGTTTTAGCGAGTCGAGCAGGTGGTTCTGGCGTGCTCGGCATTTGCTTCCGGTGTCATTGGCATGTGGTTCCGGCATGTCTGAGAGGTGGTTCCGGCATGCCCGGCAGATGGTTCCGGAGAGTCTGCCGAGTGGTTCTGGAGCCAGCCCGGCAGGTGATTCCGAAGAGTTCACCACATGGTTGTGGCGTAGCCGGCAGGTTATTTTGGCGTTTCAGGAAGGTGGTTCCGGCTAGTTGAGCAGGTGGATCAGGCATGCTCGCCAGTGGGTTCAGGCGGGTCTGGCAGGTGGTTTCGGTTTGTTCGGGGAGTGGTTCCGGGATCTCAGGCACATGGTTCTGGCACGTCTGAGAGGTGGTTCCGGCCGGCCGGAGAGGTGTTTCCGGAGTGTCCGCCAAGTGGTTCTGGCATAGCTGAAAGGTGATGTTGGCGTGACCGGCAGGTGGTTCCAGCCAGCCCGGCAGGTGATTCCGGAGTGTCTGCCATGTGGTTCTCCCGTAGCTGGCAGGTGATTTTGGCGTGTCCAGCAGCTGGTTCCGGCGAGCTCGGCCGGTGGTACCAGCGTGTCCGGAACATGGTTCTGGCACGTCTGAGAGATGGTTCCGGCATGCCCGGCAGGTGATTCGGGAGTGTCCGGCATGTGGTTCTGGCACCTCTGAGAGGTGGTTCTGGCATGCCCCGCAGGTGATTCCGCAGTGTCCGGCATGTGGTTCTGGCACCTCTGAGAGGTGGTTCCGGCATGCCCGGCAGGTGGTTCCGGAATGTCTGCCGAGTGGTTCTGGCGTAGTCGGCAGGTGATTCTGGCGTGTGCAGAAGGTGGTTCTGGGGAGTGGATCAGGTGGTTCCGGCATACTCGGCAGGTGGTACCGGCGTGTCCGGAACATGGTTCTGGCATGTCTGAGAGGCGGTTCCGGCATGCCCGACAGGTGATTCCGGAGTGTTCGCCAAGTGGTTCTGGCGTAGCCGGCAGGTCATTTTGCATGTCCAGCAGGTGGTTCCGGCATGCCCGGCTGATGATTCCGGAGTGTCCACCAAGTGGTTTTGGTCTACCTGGCATGTGATTTTGGCGCGTCAGGAAGTTGGTTCCGGCTAGTGGAGCAGGTGGATCAGGCGTGCTCGCCAGGGGGTTCAGGCGGGTCTGGCAGGTGGTTTCGGTCTGTTCGGGGAGTGGTTCCGGCATCTCAGGCACATGGTTCTGGCACGTCTGAGAGGTGGTTCCGGCCAGCCCGAAAGGTGTATCCGGAGTGTCCGCCAAGTGGTTCTGGCGTAGCTGAAAGGTGATGTTGGCGTGACCGGCAGGTGGTTCCAGCCAGTCCGGCAGGTGATTCCGGAGTGTCTGCCGAGTGGTTCTGGCGTAGCCGGCAGGTGATTTTGGCGTGTCCAGCAGGTGGTTTTGGCGAGTCTAGCAGGTGGTTCTGGCGTGCTCGGCAGGTTCTTCTGGTGTCATTGGCATGTGGTTCCGGCATGTCTGAGAGGTGGTTCCGCCATGCCCGGCAGGTGATTCCGGCGTGTCCGGGATTTGGTTCTGGCACCTCTGAGAGGTGGCTCCGGAATGCCTGGCATGTGATTCCGGAGTGTCTGCCGAGTGGTTCTGGCGTAGCCGGCAGGTGATTCTGGCATGTCCAGCAGGTGGTTCTGGGGAGTGGATCAGGCGGTTCCGGCATACTCGGCAGGTGGTACCGTAGTGTCCGGAACAAGGTTCTGGCAAGTCTGAATGTGGTTCTGGCATGCCCGACAGGTGATTCCGTAGTGTTCGCCAAGTGGTTCTGCCGTAGCCGGCAGGTCATTTTGCATGTCCGGCGGTGGTTCCGGCGAGTCGAGCCGGTGGTTCCGGCGTAGCCGGCTGTTGATTTTGGCATGTCCAATAGGTGGTTCTGGGGAGTGCATCAGCTGGCTCCGGCATACTCGGCAGGTGGTACCGGCGTGTCCAGAACATGGTTCTGGCAAGTCTGAGAGGTGGTTCCGGCACGCCCGACAGGTGATTCCGGAGCGTCGGCCAAGTGTTTCTGGCGTACCCGGCAGGTGATTTTGGCATGTCCGACAGGTGTTTCTTGCGAGTCGAGCAAGTGGCTCAGGCATGCTCAGCTGGTGCTTCCGGCGTCTCTGGCACGTGGTTCTGGTGTGTCTGAGAGCTGGTTCTGGCATGTCCGGCAGATGATTCCGGAGTGTCCACCAAGTGGTTCTGGTATACCTGCCAGGTGATTTTGGCGTGTCAGGAAGGTGGTTCCGGCTAGTTGAGCAGGTGGATCAGGCGTGCTCGCCAGGGGGTTCAGGCGGGTCTGGCAGGTGGTTTCGGACTGTTCGGGGCGTGGTTCCGGCATCTCAGGCACATGGTTCTGGCACGTCTGAGGGGTGGTTCCGGCCGGCCCGACAGGTGTTTCCGGAGTGTCCGCCAAGTGGTTCCGGCGTAGCTGAAAGGTGATGTTGGCGTGACCGGCAGATGGTTCCAGCCAGCCCCGCAGGTGATTCCGGAGTGTCTGCCGCGTGGTTCTGGCGTAGCCTAGAGGTGGTTTTGGCGTGTCCAGCAGGTGGTTCCGGCGATCTCGGCAGGTGGTACTGGCGTGTCCAGAACATGGTTCTGGCACGGCTGAGAGATGGTTCCGGAATGCCCGGCAGGTGATTCCGGAGTGTCCGGCATGTGGTATGGCCCCTCTGAGAGGTGGTTCCGGCGTGCTCGGCAGGTGATACCGGAGTGTCCGGCATGTGATTCTGGCACCTCTGAGAGGTTGTTCCGGCATGCCCGGCAGGTGGTTCCGGAGTGTCTGCCGAATGGTTCTGGCGTAGCCGGCAGGTGATTCTGGCGTGTCCAGCAGGTGGTTCTGGGGAGTGGATCAGGAGGTTCCGGCATACTCGGCAGGTTGTACCGGCGTGTCCGGAACATGGTTCTGGCAAGTCTGAGAGGTGGTTCCGGCATGCCCGACAGGTGATTCCGGAGTGTTCGCCAAGTGGTTCTGGAATAGCCGGCGGTGGTTCCGGCGAGTCGAGCCGGTGGTTCCGGCGTGTCCAGCAGGTCGTTCTGGTCTGTCCAGCAGGTGGTTCTGGCGTGTCCGGCACGAGGTTCTGGCACGTCTGAGATTTGGTTCTGGCATGCCCGACGGGTGATTCCGGAGTGTCCGCCACGTTGTTATGGCGTACCCGGCAGGTGATTTTGGCGTGTCTGGCAGGTCTTTCGTGCAAGTCGAGCATTTGGCTCAGGCATGATCAGCAGGTGCTTCCGGCGTGTCCGGCATCTGGTTCCGGTGTGTCTGAGAGCTGGTTCTGGCATGTCCGGCAGATGATTCCGGAGTGTCCACCAAGTGGTTGTGGCATACCCAGCAGGTGATTTTAGCGTGTCAGGTAGGTGGTTCCGGCGAGTCGAGTAGGTGGTTCCGGCGTGCTCGGCCGGTGGTTCAGGCGGGTCTGGCAGGTGGTTTCGGTCTGTTCGGGGTGTGGTTCCGGCATCTCAGGCACATGGTTCTGGCACGTCTGATAGGTGGTTCCGGCCGGCCAGACAGGTGATTCCATTGTGTCCGCCAAGTGGTTCCGGCATAGCTGGCAGGTGATGTTGGCGTGACCGGCAGGTGGTTCCAGCCAGCCCGGCAGGTGTTTCCGAAGTGTTCACCAAATGGTTGTGGCGTAGCCGGAAGGTGATTTTGGCGTGTCCAGCAGGTGGTTTTGGTGAGTCGAGCAGGTGGTTCTGGCGTGCTCGGCAGGTGCTTCCGGTGTCATTGGCATGTGGTTCCGGCATGTCTGAGAGGTGGTTCCGCAATGCCCGGCAGGTGATTCCGGAGTGTTCGCCAAGTGGTTCTGGCGTAGCCGGCAGGTGATTTTGCATGTCCGGCAATGGTTCCGGCGAGTCGAGCCGGTGGTTCCGGAATTTCCGGCAGGTGGTTCCGGCATGTCCGGCAAGTGGTTCCGGCATGTCCAGCACGTGGTTCCAGCATGCCCGGCAGGTGATTCCGGAGTGTCCGGCATGTGGTTCTGGCACCTCTGAGAGGTGTTTCCGGCATGCCCGGCAGGTGATACTGGAGTGTTCGCCAAGTGGTTCTGGCGTAGCCGGCAGGTGATTTTGCATGTCCGGCAATGGTTCCGGCGAGTCGAGCCGTGGTTCCGGAATGTCCGGCAGGTGGTTCCGGCATGTCCGGCAGGTGGTTCCGGCATGTCCAGCACGTGGTTCCAGCATGCCCGGCAGGTGATTCCGGAGTGACCGGCATGTGGTTCTGGCACATCTGAGAGGTGGTTCCGGCATGCACGGCAGGTGATACCGGAGTGTCCGGCATTTGGTTATGAGAAGTCTGAGAGGTGGTTCCGGCATGCCCGACAGGTGATTCCGGAGTGTTCGCCAAGTGGTTCTGGCGTAGCCGGCAGGTCATTTTGCATGTCCGGCCTTGGTTCCGGCGAGTCGAGCCGGTCGTTCCGGCCTGTCAAGCAGGTGGTTCCGGTCTGTCCGGCAGGTGGTACCGGCGTGTCTGGAACGTGGTTCTGGCACGTCTGAGAGATGGTTCCGGCATGCCCGGCAGGTGATTCCGGAGTGTCCGGCATGTGGTTCTGGCACCTCTGAGAGGTGGTTCTGGCATGCCCGGCAGGTGATGCTGGAGTCTCCGGCATTTGGTTCTGGCACCTCTGAGTGGTGGTTCCGGAATGCCTGGCATGTGATTCCGGAGTGTCTGCCGAGTGGTTCTGGCGTAGCCGGCAGTTGATTTTGGCGTGTCCACTAGGTGGTTCTGGGGAGTGGATCAGCTGGTTCCGGCATACTCGGCAGGTGGTACCGGCGTGTCCAGAACATGGTTCTGGCAAGTCTGAGAGGTGGTTCCGGCACGCCCGACAGGTGATTCCGGAGCGTCCGCCAAGTGTTTCTGGCGTACCCGGCAGGTGATTTTGGCATGTCCGACAGGTGTATCTTGCGAGTCGAGCAGGAGGCTCAGGCATGCTCAGCTGGTGCTTCCGGCGTCTCTGGCACGTGGTTCTGGTGTGTCTGAGAGCTGGTTCTGGCATGTCCGGCATATGATTCCGGAGTGTCCACCAAGTGGTTCTGGTATACCTGGCAGGTGATTTTGGCGTGTCAGGAAGTTGGTTCCGGCTAGTTGAGCAGGTGGATCAGGCGTGCTCGCCAGGGGGTTCAGGCGGGTCTGGCAGGTGGTTTCGGTCTGTTCGGGGAGTGGTTCCGGCGTCTCAGGCACATGGTTCTGGCACGTCTTAGAGGTGGTTCTGGCCAGCCCGACAGGTGTTTCCGGAGTGTCCGCCAAGTGGTTCTGGCGTAGCTGAAAGGTGATGTTTGCGTGACCGGCAGGTGGTTCCAGCCAGCCCGGCAGGTGATTCCGGATTGTCTGCCGAGTGATTCTGGAGTAGCCGGCATGTGATTTTGGCGTGTCCAGCAGGTGGTTCCGGCGAGCTCGGCAGGTGGTACCGGCGTGTCCGGAACATGGTTCTGGCACGTCTGAGAGATGGTTCCCGCATGCCCGGCAGGTGATTCCGGAGTGTCCGGCATGTGGTTCCGGCACCTCTGAGAGGTGGTTCCGGCATGCCCGACAGGTGATTCCGGAGTGTTCGCCAAGTGGTTCTGGCGTAGCCGGCAGGTCATTTTGCTTGTCCGGCGGTGGTTCCCGCGAGTCAAGCCGGTGGTTCCGGCGTGTCTGGCAGGTGTTTCCGGTCTGTCCGGCAGGTGGTTCTGGCGTGTCCGGCACGAGTTTCTGGCACGTCTGAGAGTTGGTTCCGGCATGCCCGACAGGTGATTCCGGAGTGTCTGCCACGTGGTTCTCGCATACCCGGCAGGTGATTTTGGCGTGTCTGGCAGGTGTTTCTTGCAAGTCGAGCATGTGGCTCAGGCATGCTCAGCAGGTGCTTCCGGAGTGTCCGGCACGTGGTTTTGGTGTGTCAGACGGCTGGTTCTGGCATTTCCGGTAGATGATTCCGGAGTGTCCACCAAGTGGTTCTTGTAGACCTGACAGGTGATATTGGCGTGTCTGGAAGGTGGTTCCGGCTAGTTGAGCAGGTGGATCAGGCGTGCTCGCCAGGGGGTTCAGGCGGGTCTGGCAGGTGGTTTCGGTCTGTTCGGGGAGTGGTTCCGGCATCTCAGGCACATGGTTCTGGCACGTCTGAGAGGTGGTTGCGGCCGGCCCTACAGGTGTTTCCGGAGTGTCCGCCAAGTGGTTCCGGCGTAGCTGAAAGTTCATGTTGGCGTGAACGGCAGGTGGTTCCAGCCATCCCGGCAGGTGATTCCGAAGAGTTCACCAAATGGTTGTGGCGTAGCCGGCAGGTGATTTTGGCGTGTCCAGCAGGTGGTTTTGGCGAGTCGAGCAGGTGGTTCTGGAGTGCTCGGCAGGTACTTCCAGTGTCATTGGCATGTAGTTCCGGCATGTCTGAGAGGTGGCTCCGCCATGCCCGGCAGGTGATTCCGGAGTGTTCGCCAAGTGGTTCTGGGGTAGCCGGCAGGTGATTTTGCATGGCCGGCAATGGGTCCGGCGAGTCGAGCCGGTGGTTCCGCCATGTCCGGCAGGTGGTTCCGGCATGCCCCGCAGGTGATTCCGGAGTGTCCAGCATGTGGTTCTGGCACCTCTGAGAGGTGGTTCCCGCATGCCTGGCAGGTGATACTGGAGTGTCCGGCATTTGGTTCTGGCACCTCTGAGAGGTGGTTCCGGAATGCCTGGCATGTGATTCCGGAGTGTCTGCCGAGTGGTTCTGGCACAGCCGGCAGGTGATTTTGGCGTGTCCAGCAGGCGGTTCCGGCGAGCTCGGCAGGTGGTTCCGGCGTGTCCGGAACATGGTTCTGGCACGTCTGAGAGATGGTTCCGGCATGGCCGGCAGCTGATTCCGGAGTGTCCGGCATGTGGTTCTGGCACCTCTGAGAGGTGGTTCCGGCATGCCCGGCTGGTGCATGCGGAGTGTCTGCCGAGTGGTTCTGGCGTAGCCGGCAGGTGATTCTGGCGTGTCCAGCAGGTGGTTTTGGGGAGTGGATCAGGTGGTTCCGGCATACTCGGCAGGTGGTACCGGCGTGTCCGGAACATGGTTCTGGCAAGTCTGAGAGGTGGTTCCGGCATGCCCGGGAGGTGATTCCGGAGTGTTTGCCAAGTGGTTCTGGCGTAGCCGGCAGGTCATTTTGCATGTCCGGCGGTGGTTCCGGCGAGTCGAGCCTGTGGTTCCGGCGTAGCCGGCAGTTGATTTTGGCGTGTCCACTAGGTGGTTCTGGGGAGTGAAGCAGCTGGTTCCGGCACGCCCGACAGGTGAGTCCGGAGCGTCCGCCAAGTGTTTCTGGCGTCTCCGGCAGGTGACTTTGGCATGTCCGACAGGTGTTTCTTGCGAGTCGAGCAGGTGGCTCAGGCATGCTCAGCTGGTGCTTCCGTCATCTCTGGCACGTGGTTCTGGTGTGTCTGAGAGCTGGTTCTGGCATGTCCGGCAGATGATTCCGGAGTGTCCACCAAGTGGTTCTGGTAGACCTGGCAGGTGATTTTGGCGTGTCAGGAAGGTGGTTCCGGCTAGTTGAGCAGGTGGTCCAGGCGTGCTCGCCAGTGGGTTCAGGCGGGTGTGGCAGGTGGTTTCGGTCTGTTCGGGGAGTGGTTCCGGCATCTCAGGCTCATGGTTCTGTCAAGTCTGAGAGGTGGTTCCGGCCGGCTCGACAGGTGTTTCCATAGTGTCCGCCAAGTTGTTCTGGCATAGCTGGCAGGTGACGTTGACGTGACCAGCAGGTGGTTCCAGCAAGCCCGGCAGGTGATTCCGAAGAGTTCACCAAATGGGTGTGGCGTAGCCGGCAGGTGATTTTGGCGTGTCAAGCAGGTGGTTCCGGCGAGCTCGGCAGGTGATACCAGCGTGTCCAGAACATGGTTCTGGCAAGTCTGAGAGATGGTTCCGGCATGCAAGTCAGGTGATTCTGGAGTGTCCGGCATGTGGTTCTGGCACCTCTGAGAGGTGGTTCCGGCATGCCCGGCAGGTGATTCCGGAGTGTCTGCCATGTGGTTCTGCCATAGCTGGCAGGTGATTTTGGCGTGTCCAGCAGGTGGTTCCGGCGAGCTCGGCCGGTGGTACCAGCGTGTCCGGAACATGGTTCTGGCACGTCTGAGAGATGGTTCCGGCATGCCCGGCAGGTGATTCGGGAGTGTCCGGCATGTGGTTCTGGCACCTCTGAGAGGTGGTTCCGGCATGCCCCGCAGGTGATTCCGCAGTGTCCGGCATGTGGTTCTGGCACCTCTGAGAGGTGGTTCCGGCATGCCCGGCAGGTGGTTCCGGAGTGTCTGCCGAGTGGTTCTGGCGTAGTCGGCAGGTGATTCTGGCGTGTCCAGCAGGTGGTTCTGGGGAGTGGATCAGGTGGTTCCGGCATACTCGGCAGGTGGTATCGGGGTGTCCGGAACATGGTTCTGGCAAGTCTGAGAGGTAGTTCCGGCATGCCCGACAGGTGATTCCAGAGTGTTCGCCAATTGGTTCTGGCGTAGCCGGCAGGTCACTTTGCATGTCCGGCTGTGGTTCCGGCGAGTGAGCCGGTGGTTCCGGCATAGCCGGCAGTTGATTTTGGCGTGTCCACTAGGTGGTTCTGGTGAGTGGATCAGCTGGTTCCGGCATACTCGGCAGGTGGTACCTGCGTGTCCAGAACATGGTTCTGGCAAGTCTGAGAGGTGGTTCCGGCACGCCCGACAGGTGATTCCGGAGCGTCCGCCAAGTGTTTCTGGCGTACCCGGCAGGTGATTTTGGCATGTCCCACAGGTGTTTCTTGCGAGTCGAGCAGGTGGCTCACGCATGCTCAGCTGGTGCTTCCGGCGTCTCTCGCACGTGGTTCTGGTGTGTCTGAGAGCTGGTTCGGGCATATCCGGCAGATGATTCCGGATTGTCCACCAAGTGTTTCTGGTATACCTGGCAGGTGAATTTGGCGTGTCAGGAAGGTGGTTCCGGGTATTTGAGCAGGTGGATCAGGCGTGCTCGCCAGGTGGTTCAGGTGGGTCTGGCAGGTGCTTTCGGGCTGTTTGGGGAGTGGTTCCGGCATCTCAGGCACATGGTTCTGGCACGTCTGAGAGATGGTTCCGGCATGCCCGGCAGGTGATTCCAGAGTGTCCGGCATGTGGTTCTGGCACCTCTGAGAGGTGGTTCCGGCATGCCCGGCAGCTGATTCCGGAGTGTCCAGCATGTGGTTCTGGCACCTCTGAGAGGTGGTTCCGGAATGCCTGGCATGTGATTCCGGAGTGTCTGCCGAGTGGTTCTGGCACAGCCGGCAGGTGATTTTGGCGTGTCCAGCAGGTGGTTCCGGCGAGCTCGGCAGGTGGTTCCGGCATTTCCGGAACATGGTTCTGGCACTTCTGAGAGATGGTTCCGGCATGTCCGGCAGGTGATTCCGGAGTGTCCGGCATGTGGTTCCGGCACCTCTGAGAGGCGGTTCCGGCATGCCCGGCAGTTGGTTACGGAGTGTCTTCCGAGTGGTTCTGGAGTAGCCGGCAGGTGATTCTGGCGTATCCAGCAGGTGGTTCTGGGGAGTGGATCAGGTGGTTCCAGCATACTCGGCAGGTGGTACCGGCGTGTCCGGAACTTGGTTCTGGCAAGTCTGAGAGGTGGTTCTGGCATGCCCGACAGGTGATTCCGGAGTGTTCGCCAAGTGGTTCTGGCGTAGCCGGCAGGTCATTTTGCATGTCCGGTGGTGGTTCCGGCGAGTCGAGCCGGTGGTTCCGGCGTGTCCAGCAGGTGTTTCCGATCTGTCCGGCAGGTGGTTCTGGCGTGACCAGCACGAGGTTCTGGCACGTCTGAGAGTTGGTTCCGGCATGCCCGACAGGTGATTTCAGAGTGTCCGCCACGTGGTTGTGGCGTACCGGGCAGGTGATTTTGGCGTGTCTGGCAGGTGTTTCTTGCAAGTCGAGCATGTGGCTCAGGCATGATCAGCATGTGCTTCCGGGCTGTCCTGCACGTGGTTCAGGTGTGTCTGAGTGCTGGTTCTGGCATGTCTGGCAGATGATTCCGGAGTGTCCACCAAGTGGTTGTGGCATACCCGGCACGTGATTTTAGCGTGTCAGGTAGATGGTTCCGGCGAGTCGAGTAGGTGGTTCCGGGGTGCTCGGCAGGTGGTTCAGGCGGGTCTGGCAGGTGGTTTCGGTCTGTTCGGCGTGTGGTTCCGGCATCTCAGGCACATGGTTATGGCACGTCTGATAGGTGGTTCCGGCCGGCCCGACAGGTGTTTCCATGGTGTCCGCCAAGTGGTTCTGGCATAGCTGGCACGTGATGTTGGCGTGACCGGCAGGTGTTTCCAGCCAGCCCGGCAGGTGATTCCGAAGTGTTCACCAAATGGTTGTGGCGTAGCCGGCAGGTGATTTTGGCGAGTCAAGCAGGTGGTTCTGGCGTGCTCCGCAGGTGCTTCCGGTGTCATTGGCATGTGGTTCCGGCATGTAAGAGAGGTGGTTCCGCCATGCCCGGCAGGTGATTCCGGAGTGTTCGCCAAGTGGTTCTGGCGTAGCCGGCAGGTGATTTTCCATGTCCGGCAATGGATCCGGCGAGTCGAGCCGGTGGTTCCGGCTTGTCCGGCAGGTGGTTCCAGCATGCCCGGCAGGTGATTCCGGAGTGTCCGGCATGTGGTTCTGGCACCTCTGAGAGGTGGTTCCGGCACTCCCGGCAGGTGATACCGGAGTGTCCGGCATTTGGTTCTGGCACCTCTGAGAGGTGGTTCCGGAATGCCTGGCATGTGATTCCGGAGTGTCTGCCGAGTGGTTCTGGCGTTGCCAGCAGTTGATTTTGGCGTGTCCACTATGTTGTTCTGGGGAGTGGATCAGCTGGTTCCGGCATACTCGGCAGGTGGTACCGGCGTGTCCAGAACATGGTTCTGGGAAGTCTGAGAGGTGGTTCCGGCACGCCCGACAGGTGATCCCGGAGCCTCCGCCAAGAGTTTCTGTCGTACCCGGCAGGTGATTTTGGTATGTCCGAAAGGTGTTTCTTGCGAGTCGAGCAGGTGGCTCAGGCATGCTCAGCTGGTGCTTCCGGCGTCTCTGGCACGTGGTTCTGGTGTGTCTGAGAGCTGGTTCTGGCATGTCCGGCAGATGATTCCGGAGTGTCCACCAAGTGGTTCTGGTATACCTGGCAGGTGATTTTGGCGTGGTAGGTAGGCGGTTCCGGCTAGTTGAGCAGGTGGATCAGGCGTGCTCGCCAGGGGGTTCAGGCGGGTCTGGCAGGTGGTTTCGGTCTGTTCGGGGAGTGGTTCCGGCATCTCAGGCACATGGTTCTGGCACGTCTGAGAGGTGGTTGCGGCCGGCCCTACAGGTGTTTCCGGAGTGTCCGCCAAGTGGTTTTGGCGTAGCGGAAAGGTGATGTTGGCGTGACCGGCAGGTGGTTCCAACCAGCCCGGCAGGTGATTCCGGAGTGTCTGCCGCGTGGTTGTGGCGTAGCCGGCAGGTGATTTTCGCGTGTCCACCAGGTGGTTCCGGCGTCTCGGCAGGTGGTACCGGCGTGTCCGGAACCAGGTTCTGGCACGTCTGAGAGATGGTTCCGGCATGCCCGGCTGGTGATTCCGGAGTGTCCGGCATGTGGTTCTGGCACCTCTGTGATGTGGTTCCGGCATGCCCGGCAGGTGGTTCCGGAGTATCTGCCGAGTGGTTCGGGCGTAGCCGACAGGTGATTCTGGCGTGTCCAGCAGGTGGTTCTGGGGAGTGGATCAGGTGGTTCCGGCATACTCGGCAGGTGGTACCGGCGTGTCCGGAACATGGTTCTGGCAAGTCTGAGAGGCGGTTCCGGCATGCCCGACAGGTGATTCCGGAGTTTTCACCAAGTGGTTCTGGCGTAGCCGGCAGGTCATTTTGCATGTCCGGCGGTGGTTCCGGCGAGTCGAGCCGGTGGTTCCGGCGTGTCCAGCAGGTCGTTCTGGTCTGTCCAGCAGGTGGTTCTGGCGTGTCCGGCACGAGGTTCTGGCACGTCTGAGATTTGGTTCTGGCATGCCCGACGGGTGATTCCGGAGTGTCCGCCACGTTGTTCTGGCGTACCCGGCAGGTGATTTTGGCGTGTCTGGCAGGTCTTTCGTGCAAGTCGAGCATTTGGCTCAGGCATGATCAGCAGGTGCTTCCGGCGTGTCCGGCATCTGGTTCCGGTGTGTCTGAGAGCTGGTTCTGGCATGTCCGGCAGATGATTCCGGAGTGTCCACCAAGTGGTTGTGGCATACCCAGCAGGTGATTTTAGCGTGTCAGGTAGGTGGTTCCGGCGAGTCGAGTAGGTGGTTCCGGCGTGCTCGGCCGGTGGTTCAGGCGGGTCTGGCAGGTGGTTTCGGTCTGTTTGGGGTGTGGTTCCGGCATCTCAGGCACATGGTTCTGGCACGTCTCATAGGTGGTTCCGGCCGGCCAGACAGGTGATTCCATTGTGTCCGCCAAGTGGTTCCGGCATAGCTGGCAGGTGATGTTGGCGTGACCGGCAGGTGGTTCCAGCCAGCCCGGCAGGTGATTCCGAAGTGTTCACCAAATGGTTGTGGCGTAGCCGGAAGGTGATTTTGGCGTGTCCAGCAGGTGGTTTTGGTGAGTCGAGCAGGTGGTTCTGGCGTGCTCGGCAGGTGCTTCCGGTGTCATTGGCATGTGGTTCCGGCATGTCTGAGAGGTGGTTCCGCCATGCCCGGCAGGTGATTCCGGAGTGTTCGCCAAGTGGTTCTGGCGTAGCCGGCAGGTGATTTTGCATGTCCGGCAATGGTTCCGGCGAGTCGAGCCGGTGGTTCCGCAATTTCCGGCAGGTGGTTCCGGCATGTCCGGCAAGTGGTTCCGGCATGTCCAGCACGTGGTTCCAGCATGCCCGGCAGGTGATTCCGGAGTGTCCGGCATGTGGTTCTGGCACCTCTGAGAGGTGTTTCCGGCATGCCCGGCAGGTGATACTGGAGTGTTCGCCAAGTGGTTCTGGCGTAGCCGGCAGGTGATTTTGCATGTCCGGCAATGGTTCCGGCGAGTCGAGCCGTGGTTCCGGAATGTCCGGCAGGTGGTTCCGGCATGTCCGGCAGGTGGTTCCGGCATGTCCAGCACGTGGTTCCAGCATGCCCGGCAGGTGATTCCGGAGTGACCGGCATGTGGTTCTGTCACATCTGAGAGGTGGTTCCGGCATGCACGGCAGGTGATACCGGAGTGTCCGGCATTTGGTTATGAGAAGTCTGAGAGGTGGTTCCGGCATGCCCGACAGGTGATTCCGGAGTGTTCGCCAAGTGGTTCTGGCGTAGCCGGCAGGTCATTTTGCATGTCCGGCCTTGGTTCCGGCGAGTCGAGCCGGTCGTTCCGGCCTGTCAAGCAGGTGGTTCCGGTCTGTCCGGCAGGTGGTACCGGCGTGTCTGGAACGTGGTTCTGGCACGTCTGAGAGATGGTTCCGGCATGCCCGGCAGGTGATTCCGGAGTGTCCGGCATGTGGTTCTGGCACCTCTGAGAGGTGGTTCTGGCATGCCCGGCAGGTGATGCTGGAGTCTCCGGCATTTGGTTCTGGCACCTCTGAGTGGTGGTTCCGGAATGCCTGGCATGTGATTCCGGAGTGTCTGCCGAGTGGTTCTGGCGTAGCCGGCAGTTGATTTTGGCGTGTCCACTAGGTGGTTCTGGGGAGTGGATCAGCTGGTTCCGGCATACTCGGCAGGTGGTACCGGCGTGTCCAGAACATGGTTCTGGCAAGTCTGAGAGGTGGTTCCGGCACGCCCGACAGGTGATTCCGGAGCGTCCGCCAAGTGTTTCTGGCGTACCCGGCAGGTGATTTTGGCATGTCCGACAGGTGTATCTTGCGAGTCGAGCAGGAGGCTCAGGCATGCTCAGCTGGTGCTTCCGGCGTCTCTGGCACGTGGTTCTGGTGTGTCTGAGAGCTGGTTCTGGCATGTCCGGCATATGATTCCGGAGTGTCCACCAAGTGGTTCTGGTATACCTGGCAGGTGATTTTGGCGTGTCAGGAAGTTGGTTCCGGCTAGTTGAGCAGGTGGATCAGGCGTGCTCGCCAGGGGGTTCAGGCGGGTCTGGCAGGTGGTTTCGGTCTGTTCGGGGAGTGGTTCCGGCGTCTCAGGCACATGGTTCTGGCACGTCTTAGAGGTGGTTCTGGCCAGCCCGACAGGTGTTTCCGGAGTGTCCGCCAAGTGGTTCTGGCGTAGCTGAAAGGTGATGTTTGCGTGACCGGCCGGTGGTTCCAGCCAGCCCGGCAGGTGATTCCGGATTGTCTGCCGAGTGATTCTGGAGTAGCCGGCATGTGATTTTGGCGTGTCCAGCAGGTGGTTCCGGCGAGCTCGGCAGGTGGTACCGGCGTGTCCGGAACATGGTTCTGGCACGT